>NC_048282.1:3545816-3747177 GCF_009762535.1 Notolabrus celidotus
ACTCTCTATCCTCTCAGTAGTGTCACCATGTAACCTGTGGTTAAACATTTATCTCAATCCTCACATTTGTAAGCCTACATTATGAAGGGCAACACTGTTGGCTGAAAGATATTAGAGCTGTGACTCAGTAACTCAGTGGTTATAAATATAAGTTTTAACAGTCAGCTTCATCATCCTTATCAGAAAGTTAAATATAGGTTGGCATGCTAATTAAATATGCAGTTTACTTCATGTCCATTGCCAAGACGAAAACATCTCCTACCTCAAAATAACACAACAAAACAAAATTAATTCCATTATTGTGAGCAGTTAATCTCTCACTCAGTGGTCCAACCTCGTTAAAAACATAATTATGTTAATCTCTCATTGTGAGACACCAGGCGCACCAGAGACTCGTACTGGGTCATGACCCCGTTACAAGAAAGAACCAAGAACAGTTACTGATTCAGACAATTAAACAAGTTAAAGCTCCTGAGTGGACTCTTTAGATGGTAATGAAACAGACTGATGTTAATACTGATGCCTCTTTATGACCTCAAACAAGTGACCAGACCTTCAGAAAGAAGACTGTTTATGTCTATGTTGTTATTTTAAATAGGGTAGGAGTCAGACAAGGCAATTAACTACTTCCTGCTGAAACAACCTTTTTAAATTAGTCATGCATTATTTATTTTGAGCTGCATGTAGGACTTCTAAAATATAGAAGGATCATTGTGTATCCACTATTACTGTTTCTTTTTCACAATTGCTGGGAAATTTAAGTTAGCAGAGAAGAGTGGACACCATAATTGACAGCATAAGAAAAACATATGTTGTGTTCACAACACATGTAAATAAAATAATTTTCACTAGTGAATTTGATGTAGAGTCCATTTAAAGATACGGGAGATCTTGTCTGGTGATGCAAATGACACAAATCTGGCAGTGAGAATTACTCGCTTCATTACCTTTTTGCGAGAGTTGAAAAATATGATCTTCAGTGAATCAGCAATGACCAATCAGCATGGAGATCCTGATGACACATGATCAATCAATCAATCTTTATTTGTATAGCGCCAAATCACAACAAACGTTATCTCAAGACGCTTTTACAAACAGAGCAGGTCTAGACCACTCTATGTCAAATTATGAACAGAGACTCAACACCAAGACAGGATAAGACTCAGTCTGACCCCACCTTAATCCACCATGAGCATTGCACCTCGCAGTATTTAGCTAGTTACAGTGGAGAGGACAAACTTCCTTTAACAGGCAGAAACCTCGAGCAGAACCAGACTCATGTTGGACAGCCATCTGCTGAGACCGAGTTGGGTCTGGAAAGAGGGATAGCGGAGAATAAGAGAGAGAGGGAGTGGTGATAGTGATGAGGTGAGTAGTAGTAGCTGTTGCCGCTGGAGTCCAGCACGTCCGTATCAGCTGGAGTCTGGAACGTCCGCAGCAGGAGGACGTCTACGGCAGCTCAGAGGAACCTACGAGACAAGGGAGCTCAGGGACTCCAGAAAGGTCTATGGTTAGTAACTTTAATGGGACAGGCAGAGTTAAAGTAAGTGATGAGGGGTTGGGGGGAAGGGGGTGAGATAGGATCCCAGTGTGTCAGTGTGTCAGTTCCCCTAGCAGTCTAAGCCTATAGCAGCATAACTAAGAGCTGGTCCAAGCCTGATCCAGCTCTTAGTTTAAGCTTTATCAAAAAGGAAAGTTTGAAGCCTACTCTTAAAAGTAGAGAGGGTGTCTGCCTCCCGGACCCTGACTGGTAGATGATTCCAAAGGAGAGGGGTCTGATAACTGAAGGTTTGACCTCCCATACTACTTTTAGAGACTTTAGGTACGACCAGCAGGCCTGCATGTTGGGAGCGTAGTGTTCTAGACGGGTAATAGGGCGCTAGGTGTCTGATCATTAAGAGCTTTGTAGGCCTGAAGAAGGATTTTAAATTATAGTCTAGGTTTTATTTTATTAATGATGTGAAGAACAATGTGGAGGTTCATTCATCTAGAAACTGAGGTAATTGATAGTATCTGGGTGACGCAACACCATCTGTATTCTGTCGTATGAACAAGTTTGCACTGCCCAAATTAGCATCACCAGCCTCTCATCTTTGGTACTCACGTACACGGGAATGGAGCCAGTTATTCACATGTATTAAGCGAGTAAACACAGAACATTGTTGTGTGAATAAAGCGTGCAAAGGAATTAGTTAAGTATGGTGTGAACCAAGCGGCAACCTCTGGTCTCAAAAAATGAAGCCCAGTTAAAAACTGCAGTTCATAGAGTGGCCACTAGAGGCTGGCTGCAGGAACACCAGTAACCACATACACACCCATTCAAAGAAGACGATCTTTACAGCAGAAATAAACATGTTTACAGCCTGGTTCAAAAAACAGTTCAGGTCTGAGTAGCATATTTCTCTATCAGCACACAATGTACGGGGGTGAATTTTTATAACGCAACGGTTCAGAGGATATTAAGATTACGAGTTTTGCCCAATTAAGGACATGACTGACTTGATTGACAGACGGAAACACTGCAGCTCTTTACGTCACACTAGCTCGACAGAAGTTATGTTGAGTTCCGCATTTCCAATATGGCATCCACCGATGATTGGCCTCAAAACAGCGCTTCAGGAATAGAAGGGTGACGTCACAGATACTACGTCCATTATTTATACAGTATATGGTGTAAACACAACATTAAGCATTTTTAGGACATTAGCAAATGAATGATTTTTCCTGCTTTGTCCACAGAAGGCGCCAAAATCAACACAAACCAAAAGTTCCTCACAGAAGCAATCTGAATAAATTTGTGGAGATCCCATATTACTCTCAGGAAATCAGCTAAAATGAATAAAGTTGCAGATTTGAGCTTTTGCCACAGATAAAGGTATTGTCACAGAAAGCCACATGTATTAAAGACATGTTTAGACTGTTTGTGTATCCAAAATTGTAATACATCCATTCAGGAAGCATTCTGTAGAAATCGTATCCTCCTATAAAAGAAGTGCATCAAGCTGAGCAGATCACAAACTGAGTTGCAGAAGCACTGTTGTGTGTTGATGTGAGATACAGTAGAAAGTCAATTTGTAGTATTTTATGGATATTAGATTCACACAGTCCATCACCTATAACACTTTTTAAATAACAAACCCACTCAACCCTTTTTAGAAACACATCGGTCCATGAAGAATGAAAACATGATCTTCATTTATCAACAAAACATCTTCATAGTTACCCACAAGACCTTTTGTTTTGAGGTTGTTCCGTGTGGGCATAAAGTATTTTGTCAACCCTAATGAGCAGCATCTTTTCCATTCCTGACTCATCGTGCTTTCTGGTGTGAGAGATAGTGTCATTGGAAATATCTCTTAGATACAAAGACATTAAACAACACAACTAAGATGAAAACATCCTGTTTTTCACTTTAAAATGTCATATGTTTGACAATCCGATGTTTGGGGGCCCTCCTCGAAACCTGCTCTAATCCGTCTGAGCCCTCTGCACCCTCTGCACCATCTGCACATGTGCATGAAACACAACACAGATGTCACACTTACAAACCACATAGTTGCATGTGGTGTAAGAGCACAGAAGGAAAGAGATGTGACAGAAGCAGGAGGCCCACAAAACATCTGGGGTCCAGATATAACTGTCACATAACTAACACACACACAAGCACACACACTCACATGCTCACACATATAGGCTACACACCAGGCTCACACATTTCAGAGGAGCAGTGAGTCATTAACGGACACCGTGTCTGAGCCTCTGCTGTAAAATCACTCCATAAACTGTAAATGTGTGTGCGTGCTGCAACTCACGATTATTTTTGGTGTCGACAAATCTATCAACTCTTTTTTCGATTAGTCACGATTATTTGGCTGAAGTATTTGAGGGGTGCATGAGCCTCTCCTCATCACAAACTCATCCACACGCCTTTGCTTAGCACAACTCAGATAGAAGGAAGAAAACAGAGTCTTGTTGTTATTGTAGTATTTTAATATTTTAAAGCTATATATATCATGTTTTATAACAGTGCAGTAAGTTCAACAAATGATCACTGATTTCTTACTGTGTAATATTAGGGATGAACCGAAATGAATTTTTTTTGCTGAAACATATTTAGAAATCTACAGTGCTTTATTTTACCCTTGGAGATTGGTCAAGTTACTGCACCTGACAACATGCTGCTTCCTGTTATAGCCCTTTCAAAATAAAAATTGTTGGACTCCATAACATAAGGGGACTTTTAAAGCTGGGGTTGGTAATCAGATTTAGATACACTTTTTGTCATACTGGTTAAAATGATCTTTATGTCCTGATGGCAATAAATACATGATGTGTTCCTAAAAAAGAGTGAAAAAAAGCTGCTATCTACAGCCGGAGTAAACCTGGGAAAACACCAACCAATCACCGTTTTTTGGCTCCCCAAATTTTAAACCAATCAAATCCCGTCCAGCCGTTCTGCCCTCCTCCTGCGCGTACATTTCCCCGGCGTGCACTCCTCCGAGTCCCCGTCTCCTGCCTCTACTTACCCTGACTCTATTTACTGCCCCTCTCGCTCGTCCTCGGGCCTGTCCCCTCTGACCTGATGAGGTGCTTTGCTCAGGACTGTAGTCCGGATCAGAGTCTAAAAAGCTCTCTTTAACAAACAGTAGATCTGTTACAGTATTATATGTGTTATAACTTTTCTCCTGATATCGTGTCACCAGTACAACTGGATAATGCTAGCATGATAGTTGTAAGTACTAACAGCAGTCATGTTTGTTTGTGTTTTTAACTTTCACTATGAGAATGTTTTGGTGAGGATCGGTTTTGAATCAGTCACCATCATATGGTCGAGAATCAGCGGCGCTCGTGCATGTGAGCGGGGGGGTGTCGTTTTGGAGGAGCTCCGAGGGAGGAGGGGAGGGGTTAGACGGAGTCATGAGGAAAAGCTACATTCAAATTCATGCTGGTTTTCTGAGACTACCAACCCTAGCTTTAAGGCTGATTCATACTTCTGTGTCCCCCCTACGCAGCAGGGGCTGACGCGGACATGAGCACCACATACTTGTGCGTCGATGTGTCCGTGAGGCGCAGCAATACTCCGCCGAAGCTCTTGAGGGCAGTGCGGTCTCTCTGATAGCCGGTCGCCTGCTTCCGGTCCCGCTACGATCTCTGTTTACTTTTCCACAGAGATTCAGAGCGTGTTATGTTAATCTACAGCTGATACATGTTGCTGTTTATCATACAGACATGATTACATGAAGAATAGAGAGGAGGAGATGAACTACACGGCCGATGTGCGGCCAATGTCCGGGATCCTGGAAGTGCTTTAAATGTGCGAAACGCAATGCCGCCGAGCGGACCAATCACAGGGCTTGCGGTCCGCATCGATTCTACGCATAGTCACATTTTGGAGGAGGTGCACGTCAGCTACGGGCATAGGCCTCTGCGTAGGTACAGGAGCTACGCGGACCCCCGGCGTAGGCTACGCAGCCAATTCGACGCAGAAGTATAAATCAGCCTTTACTGTGAAGGGTTCTTCTGGAACGTAATGATTATGGTCGAAGTAGCTTAACTCCGATAGCAGCGGCCATCAGGAGTTAAAATATGTAGAGTAGTTCATTTAGCTTCAGACATCAATTCTACATGTTTTGGACTTTAGAAAACAGAGTGTTAACACACTTTGAAGCAGGTAGAGCCGTGGTAACAGATGAAAATCCCTGCATCGCAAGCTGCAGCTGATAAGTGTCTCTGCTCTGTGTGACAGAGGGTAACACAGAGAGGAGGGGTCTGATCTACATTGTTGTCTGTCACATATCACTCTGGTACGCTACTATGTTTACCTGCCACTTCACCTCTATCACACATACACATAGTTGGCCTAGTTAGCAGTGCGTCACAACACCATTCTGTTTCGGCCGTGTTGTTTCTGTGATAAAAGGGTTTTGGACGAAAATGATATGTAATATCAATGTTCTTGATTTATGTTGTAACGGAACATGGAGGTGTTTGTACTGATGTAAATACATGTCTGTGTATTTGAGTATCAAATGCTGTGGCAGGATTTAATGCCCCTGCCTGTAATTCTGTGGCAGCGATGATGTGATTCTGCACAGACAGAGGGTCAAACATTTGACCTCATAATTGTCCATAATGCCACCGAGGACTGAGGCCCCACTGTGGTCAACCAGCACCCATGCCCACTCTCCTACGTGAAAAAGAACTTGTACTGCTGCAACGAGCTGCTCTGAGCTTGTCAGCAGAAAGTCAGAGAAATAAAAGGCCAGCTCTAAAAATGTTTCCTACTTCCTGCCAAAAGCAGGAATGCAATATTTTTCTTCCTGCAAATCCTGTTATTTGGAAGTAAAAGCTGAATAACTGCAGGCTTTAAATAGCTGCAGATCTCTCAGCGTTGTAACTGTTTTAGAGCCAAGGACTTGGATGCGTTACATAAGAGCTTTCTCCCTGGAGGCCAGCCAGTGACCGTGCTAGAAATGCATTCTGTCATAGTTCAGACAGAGAGCCATGGAAGAGTCCATGAATGGTGTCTATTGGTCAAATCTGCTGACCGGCGTTTGCTTTCTAAAGCTGATGCCAATATCTGTGGAGTTGTTCTGTGTGCAGTGTACTCAGGATTGACAAAATCAGTGGCATTACATGAGCGTTCGGCTCTTCAACGATAATTGTGCCCACATACCCTTAAAAGCTTAGTAAGCTTCATTTAGGGTTTCACAGGAGAGGTTCCACACTGCAATCCAGACTAATTAAATTCTTCAGCTGAGCTAGCAGCTCTGAATCGCTGTGTGAGGTCGCTTCTTTTCAGATTCACAGGCGGACAGAAGTTAAATCACACTCTTACTCTGCATCCTCCAAAGCTGATGAATCCATCCTGTCTGTGTGCTTCATGTTATCACATCAGTTTTTTGGTGTCTCACAGTGAAAGAAGCCTTCTGAGAACATGCAGCTATTTAACTCTAATAATGTTAAATCAAAGCTTCCCACAGCGTTATCAGTAAGTACCATAAAACTGCTGAGCAAGAGACACTCCAGGCTTTAGTCTGTCATGCTTCCTACACTTTAATGTGAAAGAGATTTTCTAAGACGCACGCCTCCTGTGTTAACATAAACTGCCTCATCACTCTGATGTTTCACAACAACAGAGCGAGCTGTCTGTGGTCTGCATGGATGCTCCTTCCTGACTCACAGCATCCCAGTCACCACTGCTGGTCAGATGAGTAACTGAACACAATGTAACACGGTGCTTTAGAGCCACATTTATTAAATCGAGGGCACAATGGACGACGCTCATCACAAGTTTAAGTATGAAGTATGTTAAAGTAAGAAATGAATCAGCATCCAGGGTCTGGAAAGAGGGATAGAGGAGAATAAGGTAATATATTGTCCTAAGTGTCACCTTTGATATTGAGAATGAATTACCATTGTTATGGGTTTGATCAATCAGAATCTAGTAGTAAACACAGCTGGGTGATCAGTAAGAAAGCCAGGTAATCAAAGCTTTTAGCATACAGTAAGGATGCTCTCAAAATACAAGTGTCGTCATATCAATATCTCATGAATTCTGAGCCTTATGGAGCGTTAAATACTTTTTAGGTTGAGAAGCTTGAACATTTCACTTTCCTGATAGGAGCCTCTTGATCAGCCACAGTAACAGCCTCTGCAGTGATAAGCTCTGACGATAAACAACATCTGTAGACAAGATTCCGCTCATTGAAACAGCAGCTTGGGAGCTATGAACTTAAACCTGAGTGAAAACCCAATACTTTTAGTTTACTATCACACATGATAAAGGAAACTGAAACTGAACTAGTAAAACATTGCTTTAAATGGTTTAAATGATGCATCAAGTAACAAAAACGTTGCAGATGAATCACCAGGTAGAGGTGTGATAAGGACCAACCATGGTGACAAGCAGAAGTTTGTGAATGCCAGTTGTACAACTATTGACTCTCCTAACTTTAACAACTGTGGGAAAGATAGCAGGAAGGAAAAAGGGAAGTTAAATATTACATTTCACATTAAATGAATGGGAAAGTACCACACAGTTTGTGTTTTTGTGTTTAACACAGACTGCTGCTTTGGGTAAATTAATCTGCAGAAGAAGAAGAATTGTTGGAGCAGAACAATTCTAGTTGTACCTGCAGCTTTAACATGTTTTTTTAATGCTTTTATTTCAGTACAAATTGAACAAACTTCCAAAAGTGCCAGAACTTGATTGGAAGTATCTTTATTTACAGTGCTCTCTCTTCAAGGGGAGGATACGATAAGGTCAAAGGTCATAAGCCCCTGAAAAGCCTTTTTATTAGAACCAGGAAGTAGGTGAAAGGTAGAGAGGGGAGGAAGGGAAGGACATTAACAATGATTGACAGATCTTCCAATAGATGTGGAACTGGGGCTTTGAACCCACGTGGAGAGCAGACACACAGACACACACACACACACACACACACACACACACACACACACACACACACACACACACACACACACACACACACACACACACACACACACACACACACACACAGAACTTGTGTAAGGAAGTTGTGCCATTCTGCTGATGGTGTCTGGATTCTCGCTTCCTTCCCTGTTTGTGTTTCTACAGCCAAACTGTTTAATTTCCTGCTGCTTGGTGCCACTTTAACTCCAGACAGGAGAGGATTTTATGAACATAAAAGCTCTACAGTGGCTATTTTCACATGGGCGCTTGGGGGGAATTTAGCTGAGTGATGCACTGAAATATGGACCACTTCTATTCCCATAAAAACATGAGTAGGTGTTAAAGTTTGCCAGCTGCGATCATTTACTGCGGGTTAACGTAAAAGAGGAGACGGAGGCTGCACCTCAGATTCAATTTTCTCTCCACTGTGGCTCACATTCACAGTGATTTAACTCTTCTACTCATTTAATCATAGAGTGTTTGAACGCTGCATCAGACTGCCAACTATGACTATCATTAACAGAAGCTAGACACAGATTATGAGCATTGAAGCTCAGATGATTTTATTCTATATAAGCGTAAATACAACAAATTGGATTCATTTCTGCAATTATTCAGAGGTACTGAACATAAAGAAATACTTAATGCAATGTGATGTTCCTCATGAGAAAAGTGAAATATGGAAACAACCCCTAGATTAAATACATCAAATAAAAATCAAACTTAAAGACAATTCAGGCGTAGAAAATAATAATAAGAAGAATAAGAATAATAGTAATAATGTTTTTTTTGTAGTGCACTTTTCAAAAACCAAGTGAGAAAGTGCAACACATGGGCAGCAAAATAAAAAAGGAAGTTCATAAAATCACAGAAGTCAAGATAAAGAACTAAAACACATTCTAAAAGACATTAAATTCCACTAGAATAACTCTAAGGGATAATTATTTTAAACTATATTTCTTAAAACAGTTCAAATAAAATCAAACAAAATGAAATAAAATTCAGATAAAATCAGGAAAGGCTCTACGATTAAAGGTTTTCAGAAGAGATTTAAAAGAGCTCACTGACTCAGCAGACCTGATCTCCTCGGTCAGATGGTTCCAGAGTGTCGGACCCCTCACTGTGAACGCCCTGTCCCCTTTCCTTTTCATTTTTGTATTTGGAATGCACAATAACCCTCTGCCCGAGGATCTCAATGCACGCGTTGGCTCGTAAGGCACTAAAAGGTCGGCCTTATAGCTCGGAGTAAGTCCATGTAGAGCAGGGGTGTCCAAAGTATGGCCCGGGGGCCAAATGCGGCCCAAGGTCCATTTATTTATGGCCCCAAGCTTCCATCTTAAAGTGTGATATTTATAGCAAAGAAATGAATCACAGTTTCTTTCTACAAACAAAACTAAAGTCAATCCAGAAACGTCTCAAAAAGCTTCATATGGACTACCTGTCTAAAACCAAAGCTCTGGGAATTCTGCAAGACAGCAATAAAGAAGAAACACAAGAACTCTTAAAGTTGACAAGTTTTCAAATTCATGTTTTTATCATGATGTGAAAATGTTCTTGATGAACACTAAAACTTCAGAAGACACAAAAGAGGACACAAGACAAGATCAAAATTATAAAATTGTGCAGAAAAGGCTAAATTTGGTGCATCAAAAATGTTCAGAACTCAGGAAAGTAATTATATAGTTCTTAAAATGTTGTCTGCTGGTCAGAAAGGTCTTAAAAAAAACATGAAAAAGAAGTGTGATGAAATCTAGATTGTGATCCTGCCATAGGAAAATAATGATACTAAATATTAAATAAATATTTCATGTATAACTTTTAGGATTCCTAAGTCTCAGTAGGAGCCACTGGCCCTGAGGTATTCTGACAACATCATATGTGGCCCTCTTTGAAAAAAGTTTGGACACCCCTGATGTAGAGCTTTAAAAGTAATCAGTAAAATCTTAAAATCAATTCTAAAACATTCAGGGAGCCAGTGCAAGGAAGCTAAAACTGGAGAGATATGGTTGTGTTTTCTGGTTCTGGTTAAAACCCTGGCAGCTGAGTTCTGTTCAGTTTGGAGACAGTAGTCCAGGCATGATGAGATAAAAGAGTGTAAAATCGTCTCTGTGTCTTGAAAAGTTAAAACGGACCAAATTTTAGAAATATTTCTGAGGTGATAAACGATGATAAGTAGCTCTGAAAGGGACTGCGCTTGTCACTTACTCCCCCCTCCTCTCTTACATTATCCTGCTATGTGATAGTCAACTCATGTCTTTGTGACATGCAACCAAGATGTTTATGAGTCACTGTGTGTGCAGTTCTCTCCACGCTGCAGCTTCTGACTGAAATGTGAAGTTTCGCTGCTGTGTCCCCCGTTTGTATTTTTAGATGTCTGCTTCATTTTACTGGCATAGTGTCAAGTTGCTTCTGCTGACTCATGCAGTTTCCTGATATGACTGTATCATAATGAAAGTACTGCAACAGTATAGTAGTTAAAGACTTTGTTACTAATTGATCATAGATTAAATGTCTTTATGATTGATTCAACTGGGCTTTTTTTCCAAAACACTGTGGAGAGTTTACCAGTCTTTATAGACACTGACACAGGACTTCCACCAGATCCTTGTCCTGTCCATGTCCAGTCCGTCTCCGATCAGCTGCAGTCTGTCTCCATGCTCTCTCGCCCGTCAACACCCACCGGTTGCGTTTTTAGAACGTAGCACGGAGCAGGACCTTTTGTGCATTGCCTTTACACTGCTTGGCAGTACCTGCACCTAAAGTGACTTGAAGCACTTTGTTACTATTACTGATCTTGTTTCCTCTTGTCTAGATCTTTGCTTGTGTTGTTCTTGTTCTCGTATGTACGTCGCTTTGGATAAAAGCGTCTGCTAAATGACATTGTAACATTGTAACAAGGACCTCCGGACAGCTGGAGTCATGTGACCGAGGTTTTCCCGTGGTAATGAATCAAGGATTCTCCTCCTCCTCCTCTCCTCATCCATGTTGTCTTTCTGGTCCTCTGAAAACCTCTGACCTGTTGACTCCAGGCCTGGCTCTGCTCATCATGACGGTTTGTTGTTGTAGTTAAGTGAAATACGATCTGGTGATAACACAGAGTGTTTTATTCTGAAAATTAACCGGATGTTTTCATTTTGTTTTGGTGAAACCTGACTTCCTGTACCGCTCCAGTCCAAGTCCTGTGTATCTGATCCGTTGCGTTCCAACCTGCCAGATCAGAGACGCAACTGGAACCCAACAGAGCAGATCCAGCGGAAGTTAACACATTGACTAGAATAGAAATCTGTCAGATCTGGTGCCGTGACGGATCGGAGACGGACAAGACATGGATCTGGTGGAATATGGCCGTCATTCCTGCACGAGTCACAGCCACACCCTGCTTTGTTTAATCACGTTGGACTTCAGATGAATGAGTCATCAGTTGTAGCAAACCACCACCAGTTAGACCTTTTGTCACAGAGATGCAAACCCATGCTTCCAGAAGACTAGAGTATACGTTTCTGTCGGTCACAAACCGCTCCTCTTACTTACCAGCCACTGTCCCTGCATCAGTGTAAGAGGAAGCAAATTTCTCTTGAGTGTGTGCTAAAATCAATACACACAAATGTGTGTTTTCATCCGGTATTGACAGAACAGCAAAATCCATGTCGTTGCTTAAAGTGATGCGGGTGACGGTGACCCCTCCCCCTAATAACACGAGGGTGAGAGGGTTGTAGAAACATGCTAAGCTGCAACAAAATCGTGCGAATGAAGGATTCCAGCCGCAACAACAACTGAAAATATCCACAACTGTATGAGAGGTGGTAGAAACTAGTAGTCTTGTATTTCTGCATGGCATGATACAGAAGGTGAAACAAGTTCTTAGAATAAATCTGACTAGGATTAAATTATTTTCATCTATTTTTGGATCTCTGCATGCAGTTAGTTTGACTTTCATTAGCCTGAAGGTAGCATACAGTGTTCTCTTGAAGGAAAGGAATTCAATGCAGAGCTCCTCTCAGTTAAGTATTGCATTGGATGTGGAATCAGTTAACTTCTATTTGTCCCTGTTAAAGCTCAAACACGTTGTGTATGCTGGAAACAGAAAATTACGGTGGCGTTGTAATGTCATTTTCTGCACCTGCACCAAAAATGAGATGTCCTCGAGCTCTGCTAGATTAAGATCCGCTCTCATCACAGAAGAAATGTGAAAAGAAAGAAATGCCATCTTACTTTCCACCCGTCCCATTGTCCCTCTGTGTGACAGACTATTCTTTTTTTTTAGCTTCAAAAACATCATACCTGTCTGTCAGTGTGGAATTCACTGTCTTATGAATTCTGACAAAAACAGCTTTGAAATATCTCGCCTTCTACAGGACAAAGTAACGATAGGACTTCAGCTCAGCTACTTCCAGGGATGCATAGTGAACAAATCCCGTTTTCGAGAGAACACACTCTAATATACACTAACAGTTGACAGGGCTGCTTTAACACCTTTTTGTCACCGTGTATCACCATTGGTACTTTGTTTTTGAGACTGTTTCACTTCTTAAAGTAGCTTTTGTGAGTTATTGATATGAGATAAAGCATTTGAGTCGTTGTATAGTTATAATATAATAGTTTTCTTTATAGAGAATAAAATGTGTCATATTGTACCACATCACATCACACTGTATCGCATCGTACCACATCACATCACACTTTATCGCATCGTACCACATCACATCACACTGTATTGCATCGTACCACATCGCATCACACTGTATCACATCGTACAACATCACATCACACTGTATCGCATCGTACAACATCACATCACACTGTATCGCATCGTACCACATCGCATTAATCCTATCCTATCGTATTGCATCGGATCATATCGTAATGTAATGTATGACATCGTATCGTATCGTAATGTATGACATCGTATCGTAATGTATGACATCATATCGTATTGTAATGTATGACATCATATCGTATCGTAATGTATGACATCATATCGTAACGTAATGTATCACATCGTATCGTATAGTAATGTATCACATCGTGTCGTAATGTATGACATAGTATCGTATCGTAATGTATGATATCGTGTCGTATAGTAATGTATCACATCGTATCTTAACGTACTGAACCGCAGCGTATCACATAGTATTGAATAGTAATGCATCACATTTTAGCGTATCGTATCGTAATATATCACATCGTATCGTAATGTATCACATTTTATCGTATCGTAATGTATCAGATCAGATCGTAATGTATCACATTTTATCGTATTGTAATGTATCAGATCAGATCGTAATGTATCACATCGTATCGTAATGTATCACATTTTATCGCATCGTAATGTATCAGATCAGATCGTAATGTATCACATTTTATCGTATCGTAATGTATCACATCGTATCGTAATGTATCACATTTTATCGTATCGTAATGTATCACATTTTATCGTAATGTATCACATTTTATCGTAATGTATCACATTTTATCGTAATGTATCACATTTTATCGTATCGTAATGTATCACATCGTATCGTAATGTATCACATTTTATCGTATCGTAATGTATCACATTTTATCGTATCGTAATGTATCACATCGTATCGTAATGTATCACATCGTATCGTAATGTATCACATCATATCGTAATGTATCAGATCAGATCGTAATGTATCAGATCAGATCGTAATGTATCACATTGTATCGTAATGTATCACATTGTATCGTAATGTATCACATTGTATCGTAATGTATCACATTTTATCGTATCGTAATGTATCACATTGTATCGTAATGTGTCACATTTTATCGTATCGTAATGTATCACATGGTATCGTAATGTATCGCATCGTATCGTAATGTATCAGATCAGATCGTAATGTATCACATCGTATCATAATGTATCACATTTTATCGTATCGTAATGTATCAGATCAGATCGTAATGTATCACATTTTATCGTATCGTAATGTATCACATTGTATCGTAATGTATCAAATTTTATCGTATCGTAATGTATCACATTTTATCGTAATGTATCACATTTTATCGTAATGTATCACATTTCATCGTATCGTAATGTATCACATCGTATCGTAATGTATCACATTTTATCGTATCGTAATGTATCACATCGTATCATAATGTATCACATTGTATCGTAATGTATCACATCATATCGTAATGTATCACATCGTATCGTAATGTATCACATTTTATCGTATCGTAATGTATCAGATCGTATCGTAATGTATCACATCGTATCGTAATGTATCACATTTTATTGTATCGTAATGTATCAGATCGTATCGTAATGTATCACATCGTATCGTAATGTATCACATCGTATCGTAATGTATCAGATCAGATCGTATCCTATCATACTGTATCACATCCTACCCTATCGTGTCGAATCATATATTATATCCATCGTATCGTAAATACATTAAATTGTATCATATCATATCCTTCTATATTGCAATGATTAAAAAGAGGGCTGTTTTAGTATCTTCTGGAAAGTTGAGTTAAGATACATTAGTCTGATTTCTCTCACAGTGACTGACCCAGAAGTGTAATGTCACTGCTCAGCTGCGATGTCACTTCAAAGCCTAGGACACTTCTGATTGGATTGGAATTCACAGCTCAAAGTTCACCACAGGTCAGAAATGAAGCATAATAATAATTAATAATTGATAGGAATTGTATAGCGCTTTTCATGGTCGCTTTACAGAAAGATAAAAATAAGACTAAAAATAAAGCAAATGCATAAAACACAACAGAACAAAGACAGAGGTGGGGCAGAGTAGAGGTTATGTATGGTATGCTTATTTGAACAGGAAGGTCTTGAGGTGTTTTTTAAATGATTGAAGTGAGTCAGAGTTGTGAATGTTTGGAGGGAGAGAGTTCAGAGAGTTAGGGCAGCGATGGCAAAGGCTCTGTCCCCCAAGGAGCATGATTGTTTTGTCCTAGCAAGAGAATCCATTTTTTTAAACACTGCCAATACAATTAATCAAATTTACTGCAAAATACTTTTCATCATGGTCTTTCTTTTTCTTTACTTCATTTTTGTTTTCTTTAAAAAAAGCTGACACTATTCTGATCCCCTCCCTCTACCTCAAAGATATCTTCTCCTTCTGTCTAAGCCTTCTCTTCTTCTCCTCCTGTCCTTTAATCTTTTCCTCTTTATTCCTTAAGAGCACTGATGTGGTCGCCCACCCACACACAAACATACATGTTCACATGTATACATTAACCGTACCAAGACACCCTTTGGTCAGCGCTTTAAAGAAAGCCCGGCAATTTGTGGTGCTTTTTCCTTCACTCACACTGTGATACACACAAGATCAGAGTAAAGACACACACACACACACACACACACACACACACACACACACACACACACACACACACACACACACACACACACACACACAGACACCCACACACACACCATTATTTCTCTGCGGTCTCAGCTCATTAATTAGATCAACATGCCATTGTTCGGTCGTCCTGCCTCGTCCTCAGACTCTGGTTCAGTCTGGACACATGGACACCATAAACTTCACTTTTAATGAAACACTGCAGTGTGTTTTATTTAAGGCAACACCATAAAAGGTTATTAAACCCTGAAATGAAATGCAATGTGTTAGTTTCCCAGTGTTACAGTCAGCATTTGGAACTGCAAACAAAACGTTACTCAGAAATGAAATCTTGTGAACCATGAATAATTGGATGGAAGAGCTGATCAAACCTTATGCTCGCGTTTATGTTGGTCATAATCAGAGAAGTAAACTTGAAAAGGTGATTTTCTTGAAGCTGTCAAGCTTGATGTTACCTTGCTGTACAAAAAGCATGTGCAACAAACCAGGAGAGTCAGGGTGGTGCACGTCTTTTTTTTAGTAACGTCATCGTTATAAGACATAACAAGTGCCAGAACACTAAAACTGAATCAAGAGATTCAAATTAGTTCATGATAAGTGCATCATCTACACCAAGCCGCAACCTCCGGTCTTCAAATATGAAGCCCATGCAGAAGTGTAGTTCCTCGAGTGTCCACTAGAGGCTGACTGCAGAAACACCTGAAACCGGGGCGCTGGTGGCCTAGCGGTCTAAGCGCCCCACATACAGAGGCTACAGTCCTTGTCGCAGAGGTCGCCGGTTCAACTCCCAGCCGTGACCATTTCCTGCTTGTCTTCCCCCGCTCTCTACTCCCCACATTTCCTGTCTCTCTTCAGCATCGCATGAAGGCGAAAAGCCCCCCACCAGAAACCACATACACACCCATTCAAAGAAGACGACTTTACAGCAGAAATAAACATGTTTACAGCCTGGTTCAAAAAACAAGTGTAGGTCTGAGTTGCTCATTCATATTAAAGATATTAAACTTACGAGTTTTGCCCATAGACTGTAAATAAAAATGGACAGCGTTGCTCCGCCTCTTCCCGTTGACAGTTGTGATGCCAAAAAATCCCTCTCCTGGGCGCCGCCATTGTGCAGCCAGAGCCTGTGAAGCCACTGTAATAAGCTCCGCCCTACAGCGTAACATCACAAGACACTGTGTGTCCTTTTGAAGTTTCACTCTACAGCGGCTGTGAATCAAAGCAAACCCGGAAGTAAAACCCAGTTTTTTAAACTCTAATAACTAACGAAAAAGAAACTTTTCAGAAAAAAGAGGTCTTGGACACAAAACAGTCAAATACTAACTACATATCACCACAGCATACGGATGTGAGAAACATTCGTACGACGTGTATTTATTTTTTAAAGTTTGACTGCAGCCCCATTCAAATGAATTGGGAGACAGATTTTTTGACCTATACTGCAGCCAGCCACCAGGGGGCAGTCACACTGCTGAAAGCCTCACCACCAGCCACTGGAACCTCTCCCTTGGTTTTGCCCCTTAAAGCTAGGGTTGGTAGTCACGGAAAACTAGCATGAATTTGAATGTAGCATTTCCTCAGGACTCCAGGACTCCAGGACTCCAGGACTCCGTCTAACCCCTCCCCCCCTCCCTTCGGAGCTCCTCCAAAACGACGCCCCAGCTCACATGCACGATTTTTTAAGAACACATTATGTATTGATTGCCATCGGGACAGAAAGATCATTTTAACCAGTATAACAAAAAGTGGATCTAAATCTGACTACCAATCCCAGCTTTAAGGGCGTGGCTCATTTGACTGACAGGTGGGGTCCCTGTAGCTGTTAGCGAGGAGGTTCAAAGCCCGCCTCTTTACCTCAAACTAGCTCGACAGAAGTTAGGTTGAGTTCAACATAACCAATATGGCACCTGCTGATGATTGGCTTCAAAACAGCGCTCAGGAACAGATGGGTGAGGTCACATATACCAAGTCCATTTTCAGATTTTTCTTCAAAGAAATGCTGTATGAAAAGTTTTGTAAAGACTAACATAGCTAACACATTTGTAAGGTTCCATTTGCAGATTGTTTTATTAACGTGTCTGCAGTGCTGCTGGCCAAAGTATTGTGACTTTTTTAGATATACCACCGGAGCTGGTGGTTTATCTAAAATAGTATTTGTAGCAGGAGTGAATTTAAGAATTTGATCTGATTTGGAAAACTAAAGTCTGACACCTTTTTGAATCTGAAGACCTGTACACACATTGCACACTTTACATGTTTACAAATAGCTGCGTCATTGTTTGCAAGAGGAAATCTTGGATTGTTGTTGTTCCTGCTTGTAAGTATGAGCATCACTGAACATCAACCAAATGCCTAAAATGCCTCAGATTTTTTTGTGTGCCATTGAAAATTCTCAGGCGGAGGTGCAGAATGTGGCGTCTGAACACAGTCAGAGGGTTTGTGTGAGCTCCTGTGTAATCTTAGAGAAGCCAGTCAGGATTGCAATAAGGGGATTAGGGTCTTGGCTTTGTTTTGGGTCTGTGCTTGTTCGGAGTAGGTCTGAGTAGAGCCAGAAGGAGGACAAAACTCTCTCTCGCTCTCTCGGGGTGTTTTAATAGGGCTGGTTATAAGCCATGTTGTTCCAGCGACTCAAACTGGTGTGGGAGACGAGTCGGTGTCGGGTTCCCAGGAGAGATGAGAGAGGAGACGGAGAGAGGGTGAGAAGAGATAATGAGAGAGAGGAAGATTCTTACCTTGTTACTACAATGTGAAAATATTCTGTTACACATACATCACATCTCTGATCAGATATAATAATGCACAGGGTGATGCATCAAGCAGCACTATATGATATAAATCAGCCAGCCCTTCTTTTAAGACAACAACATCATCAAGTAAAATACAAAACTGTCAATCAATAATGAACTTTGAAAAGCATGTTTTAGAGGTATGCAAGAAAAGCTTAACTATAGTGTGCAGAAATGGAGAAAATAGCAGGCAATTAAGAAAATAACGTGTTAATTTGGGGACCTAGTTGTATCATAATCAATGCTAACAGTCCTTGTTTTTACTCCATTGAATTGAATAGCCCTTCAACAGTATTTCATTAAATCTCCTTTGATATAATTGTATTTTCCCATAATAAATAAATAAATTAATCATTTTTTTAAATTTATTTTTAATTTAATTAATTGTTTTTTGTTTATTCATTATTTTAAAGTTATATTTTTGAGGACTTTTTGCCTTTATGATAGGACAGCTGAAGAGAGACAGGAAATGTGGGGAGTAGAGAGTGGTGGAAGACATGCAGGGAATGGTCACGGCTGGAAGTAGACCCTGCGACCTCTGCGTTGAGGACTATAGCCTCTGTATGTGGGGCGCTAAGACCACTAGGCCACCAGCGCCCCAACTGTATTCAATTTATTGTATTTTATAAATGGTTAAATTTAACAGTCTTATATCTTTTTATTTTCCATTTTATCTAATTTTTTTCGCATTTTATGTAAAGCATCTTTGAGTACCCAGAAAAGTGCTATATAAGTCTTATCAATTATTATTATTACTGTTATTATTATTATTCTCATTATTATTATTATTTTTATTATTATTATTATTATTATTGTTATTATTATTATTATTATCATTTTTATTTTTATTATTTTTATTATTATTATTATTATTGTTATTATTTTATTATCATTTTATTATCATATTATTATTATTATTACTGTTATTATTATTATTATCATTAATAATCTTATTATTATTTTTTATTATCATCTGCTTTACTTTTTTTTTTTTTAAATCATGGATTTCTATTTATAGCACACTGCCATGTATGAATGAGTATTCTACTGCATTTCACATTAAATTAAATGATTGACAATCCCACAGAAAAAAAACTTGGACCTTGAGTTTTTATCTCTTTTTCTTCTAGTAATATAAGAGAATTATTGAGTACCATCCCAGCTCTTATGAGAAACTTTTGTTTTTGTTATTTTTGGCGCCCCCTGTGGACAGAGCAGTCTTATCTCTTTGCAGATTTGGTCCAGTAATTGTGTAGGAAGTGTTTTCCGACAAAAAATCTCAACTTCCTCCTTTTTTTTTTGCAGTGTTATGTATCATTTATTATGAATCCTTTCTGTGCTAGTTGTGCTATCATGTTGTTTAACTCTGAGGCAGCAGTTACACGCTTTAAAAATGACTATTACCAACATAAGGAGGCTATTGGATATTTGTTGTTTTTGTTAACATTCATCTTAACACTAAATTTAGTAGGATATTTAAAGACATCTGACATTTTCCACCACAGTCTGTGGTTGTTGTGGTGTACTGACCCTCGAGGGCTGGCAGGAGCTTAACGTCTCAGTTAAGTAACAGAACATCTTAGCCTCCTGAAGCTAACACTTGTTCTGAGCACACGGCTCTTGAGCTTCACCAGGACACTCTCAGATAAGTGGAAACAGTTAGCTGTCTGTGCACGGCTGGGCCCACATACTGATGCTGCCTGAATATTGTCACTTGTCCGCAGAGCGCTGCAGACGGATGAATGCAGACATAAACATCTGATGAGATTCAGTTTCTGGGAAATGAAATCCTTTAAACTTTGCAACAAAAAAAAATCACTTAATATCCTCTGCTGTGAGCTGTCACAGGACATCTTGCTTCTTCTGTTCTTCTTGGCAACTTTAAGCACTTGAAGGCAAAGATGGGGAAAAGTTAGAAAGAAGAAGAAAGAGGGATTATCAAGCAGACTGAAGAGGTATTTAGAGGATGATGGATGGAGAGAGTCGTAGAAAAAGAAAGACCAAATTATGGAGTGGATTCAATGTACAGTCGTCTTTACAATGAAGTCGGATTAGCCCTATTAATCTGCTGCTGCCCCTCGGCATTTGTGTCACAGAACATTGTGTCCATACAAAGACGTCATTCACACACTCACCGACGCACATAAATGTAAATACACACACACACCGACGCACATACATGTACACACACACACACACACTCATACTGAGCCAACAAGTGCAGAGGAAGTCTGAACCCGAGGCGATGGCTTTATAAAGAAGGGAAACAGGCAGGGAGTGAAATCAGGGTGATTTGCTAATGAAGCTTGATGAACAGCTCTTCTCATTCTGCTCTTCCTCATACTCTGCCTCACTCTCTTTCTCCCTGGCTCACTTCTTTCCCTTTTCCTTCTGTCGCTGAATACATTTGAGCTAATTGTGTGCCGCTGCTGATTGAAGCTCTCACAGGCTTCAGAGCACCAGAGGAAGAACACTGGAGCATTTCATTGCTGCTCCCCTGCTTAATATGCACTGATAGAAGAAGTAAAACCTTAAAATCCTCTTTCAGCACTACGGCATATTTTTCTCATGAGAAACAGGAATATGAAACCCTTATTTCGAAGAGTGTGCAGTATTTTACACCTTCTTAACCTCTCCCCTCTCCGTCGTTATCGCTCCGCTCAGACTGAAATGGGTTTAATTGGTGAAATTAACAAGGGATTATTCTGTTAGCTTCTATAATGAGTCTGTTTTAAAAAAGGGCCATGTGTTTTGACGTTCAGCATAGTTTTAGCTCTACCTTGAGGGCATGTTTGATAAATCCCTAATTGCACTGTGTGTAATGACACTGTTTAGGTTCCTCTAAGGAAAAGAAAGCAACAGATTGTTCTGTATATCGCAGAAAAATAATGATGTTTTCAGGAGGGAAAACTTCCATAATTGATGTGAGGCACATAGAAAGCTGGGTATACTGTGTTCTGTGTTTTAATACTGTGACTTAATACTTCCAACACTATCATAACTCTGTATCAGTAACACTTATGAGGCAGAATTATGACTTACCTCTACCTCTTTGGATGAAAATGCACTTAAATGGCCTTTAATATTTATTAAAGAGGTGGTAATGTGCTTTAATATTATGCTAAAGTGATGGATCTTTATTTATAAAGTGCCAAATCACAACAAATGTTCTCCTCAGACTCTTTCCAAACAGAGCAGGTCTAGACCGTACTCTATGTTCTGTTATGAACAACACGCTCTGAGTCTCTGTGGAAAAGTAAACAGAGATGGTAGTGGGGCCGGAAGCAGCCGACCGCCTATCAGAGAGACCACACTGCCCTCAAGCAATTGCTGCACGACACGGACACACCGACGCACAAGTATGTAGTGCTCATGTCCGGTCAGCCCCTGCTGCGTAGGGGCAACGCAGAAGTTTAAACCAGCCTTAAGTTGTTTTGAGCCTCTAGAATGTAGCTTTTAATTTAGTTTTACTTAAAGGTGACATATCACGCTTTTTTCATCAACATATATTGGTCTAAGAGGTCCCCAAAACGTGTCTTTAAAGTTTATGCTCAAAAAAACACTTTGAAATCAGATTTTGGTCTGCCTGAAAAGTCCTCTTTGTCAGCCCTCCTCAGAACAGTCTGTTGTCTCTCTAACCACGCCCCCTCAGGAAGTGGATGTGGCCTCGGCTGCCCAGCACGTTGATCTAATGTTTACATGTTGGCTGAATATACAAGGCTGCTCACAGACCCGCGTTACTTCAACCCTCTGAATCTGATCCAGAATCTGATCCTGACGGAGAGGCGCCTGCAGCAGGACCTTTCTGAAGGATTGGTCACAGATTTAGTGTTTCTTGTTGTTTTATTTATCAGTATGTAGACGTGTGTCTTGGTACACAGCTACGAACATGTAGCTATGTAGCTATGCTAACTAGCGCTAGCACTTATCCATGATACATAAAAATCATCCACTAGATCTTCAAATCTGCAGACGTGGGGAGTAAAACCGACCTTTGTGTTTATTAAGACAGCCTACAACTAGCATGCCTCCCTCCTAAGCTCCTTGTTAGCACACATGTGTGCAGGTAATGAAAAACAGAGGAGGGGTTGAGTTGTATTTTATACAGTCTATGGGCTGAACAAGCTCCGAGCTCTGACTCCGTTACAGACCGGATATTGTTGTGATGTAACAAAAACATGGAAATCTGAAACGGCTCGTTTCACACACATTTACAGAAAGGTGGAGAAATCAGAACAGGGGCAGAATGGATTTTTTTCATTTTCGGGGGGTTTGTAAACATGCCAGGGAAACATATTTCAGGTTTTGATTTCACATGATATGTCACCTTTAAAGCTCCTAGGAGTTGTGTATTTGGGCTAGAGCTCACCCCTGCCAGGTGAGGCTGTTCGCTCTACCTTCCCCTACTCCTCCTACGTTTTGCTCAAAGTTTTAAGAATATTCTCAGAACACTAAACCACAGTTCCCACAGTCTTTTAGGTCTGTGTTTATGGGTCACATTGTGGTTCAGTGGATTCCCTCGGTCTCTGCTTTGAGCTGGGCTTGTCGAGGCAGCTAGACCGACAGATGGATGATAGCTGTTATCACTGAAAACATCTTTTTTCTCCCATCCTGCTCCTAATCTTCGACCTGCACACGTGAACACGCCCACATCACCCAAGCAATGATGTACAGATATGTACAAAGACTTAAGTGAAAAGAAATCCTGTCCTGTCAGAGAGGATTGCTTTGAACTCTCATTACACTGCGGTAGTCTTCTGTTTTTCTTCTGCTTTAAGCTCGTCTTCATCACACCACTTCCTCCTCCTCTCTGAGTCTCTGTCAATTAGGTCCTTTACCCAGGCAGAGAAATCTTCAAGATTTACCTCGACCGGAACAGTTTTACTGTAATGAAGGAAGGATGCCGCTCCCATGGAGAAATATGCAAACATGTGCTGTTTGTTTATCTCTGTGTGCAACATGAGGTCAAGTGAGGTCTCTGATTGTGAACATTTGAATAAACTTCTCCTTCCCCTCTCTTCCCCTCAGGGCTCTGGTGCTGGTTGTTCATGGACTAGGGGAGCACTGTGGGCCATATGATGAGATTGCACAGAGATTAAAGGACCTGTCCTTTCTGGTGTTTGCCCATGACCATGGTGAGTTTCAAACAAACACATTACAAAACATCACTGTATGTACATATTTTCACCTGTGCTCCTTTTGTTGATAAGTACTCAACACGCCATTCTTGCCTGTTCTCAATCTCTGGTTTTCAAATATGACAAACTGGTTCCTGTCCCAATGTGTCAAAATATGAAGCTGTAGGTGACCCTCTATTGACGACACTAAAGTTGGCCTGCATCTTAGTATTTTGGTGTGGAGTTGAAGTCAGGAAAGTCAGGTTTGGGTGTCTGTTGGGAGACGTTGATGGGTCAAAACATTGACTGTGTATTAAATGGACACTGCACCTCCATCTCCTCCCATTGTGAGGTGTAAGTCCAGAATATTGCCTCCATGGGCGCTGACATATTGTGCTGGGGGAGCCAAAGAACTGAAGAACTGAGGTCCCAACCTTTGTGCTAACCAACATACTATACATCCAACAACTCTTGTGTTAGTCTTTGCTATGTTCTCTCTCACAGTTCCTCCTCTACTGTGCTAATCCAGTACAGAACACCCACATGTGTCAACAGAGCTGTCAATCAATCACCTTTTTAACATCAAATAATTCATTAAAACTAAGCCTCACCAAAAATTAACATTGACATAATTCAGAACGACAACAACTACATTTAATGACAAATCATGTTAATGAAAAAAACAATATCATTTTATTTAAGCTACACTTTTTTTGTTTTAACACCTTAATGTCGAGAAGATAGGAGAGTGGATAGAGACGGAAACTGGGCTAGAGAGTGGGGGAATGACATGTGGGAAAGGGGCCGCAGGCTGGAATTGAACCCGGGCTGCCACGCAATAAGGGCCCACAATTTAACAACTAGGCCAAATCTTTTAATTTCTTAGTTTGGCCGATGTTCCATCTGTTAATATGGGGAAGGTGTGGTTTATTACCTATACTGCAGCTAGCCAGCAGGGGGAGCTCTAAATCTATTGGCTCCAAGGTCAGTGAACACATATGGCGTCCATTCTAATATACAGTCTGTGCCACTAATTTAGAAAGCAGTGTTACCTTCATCCACAGATCTCTGCTGATTCACTCACAGCTTTTGTGATGCGGTTGATCGTTAACATCAGTTTAATTAGCTGCACCTGTATGCTTAGCTCATAGGTGGTAGCTCAAACTCAAAGTTCTTTGGTGATAAATGGATTCTGTTTGACTCAAAGTGCACATTATTACGCATGAGCCATGTGTACGTTTCTTAAGCTTTTCTTTTTTTCAAAGTGACGCACCATCCAAAAGTGCAGTGGTGTTGTTGTTATCCATCAGGGCAGCAGCAGCAAGGGCAGAGGGGGGCAGCTGTGGCTTAACTCCAGTGTGCCAGAAGGGAAATTAAATGGTCCTCTTATCAAAATAAAATAATAATAAAATCATATTGGGTTAATGCTGACAGCCTTATTGGAAACCGCTTCCATGTGAACAGAGAGGGAAGCTGGAATCTCTAATCTAAATTATTTGAATCGAAATAAATTTTGCAGCGTAAACATCAATCTGGTTGGGAATATGATCAATCAATCAATCAATCAATCAATCAATCAATCAATCAATCAATCAATCAATCAATCAATCAATCAATCAATCAATCAATCAGACTTTATTCATAAAGCACTTTTCATACAGTGACATTGTAACACAAAGTGCTGCACATAAAAACAACTTAAAATATAATATATATATATAAAAAAATAAATAAACATATATATAAAAATAAGACCCCCCATCCTTATCCCAACCCCAGCCCCGACCCCAAACCCACCCCACAATCCACAAGGTTAAGAACACAATATATGCAACAATAATAATAAAAACAATGAAAATGAAATAAATAAATGAAAAATAAAAAGAAGTTTCTGAACAAACTGAGGAAACGCTCTCATGATATCTTAATGAGGAAACACTGGAGGAAACATAAGATGTTAAAACTCAACACAGGAAATTAAACTCACCAAAATAAAATAAACGTCTAAGATAATAAAACACTGAAATATTAAACCATTAAAAGAAAATAAGATGCTAAACTTAAAATAAGTGAATGGATAGAATAAAAATAAAATAAATAAATTGGCTAAAATTTGAACTAGATAATAAATAGATAAATAAAGTAAGGTGAAATAAAACAGTTACAAGTGAGATTAAAAAGGTCGGTCTTGAGTTTGCTTTTAAAATGTTGATGCTCTGTGCAGCCCTCAGATCTTCAGGTAGTGTTTCACAGGCCTGTGGGCTGTGATGATGAAGGCTGCCTCACTGTCTTTGTTCTAGCTTTTGGTACAATTAAAAGTCCACTACCCACTGATGTCAGCAAGCTTTATTTTGAGTGTTCATTTGTACCGTTACTGCTTTATTTTGAAGGTTTAATCAGTAGTTTTATATTAGTTATTGCTAATCTGACTGTGGAGAGGTACCTAGATGGTCCTATTTTGAAGCTGAAGGCTCCAGACCAAGCTGCTATATTTTGACAGATGGGAGCGAGAACGTGTTGCTTGTGAGAGCTTCAGTTAAAGCCCACCATCCTCCTCTCCGTCTGATAACAAGCTTCTTTAATTGCTGACTGAACAAAGTCTGTTAAGGGATTTTAATAGACTCAGAGGTGCATATCTCTATTGTTCTGCAGCAGTGCCACTGAGCATGTGTAAAAATGTAGGTGGTGTGCTTAATGAAAGCATCCTCAAAGATAACTCTACAGCGTGAGTGTGGATGGAGTGTGGCCTGTCGTGACGAACCAGTCCCTGAGATTCTTTGTAAGAGACGAGGAAAAGTAGACGACAAGTACATTTTTCTTGGTCACCTCGAGATATTGAAGTGTCTTTGTGGGCTTTAATAACTCACATGGTCCAGGATCACTGGGAGAACAAAATATGACACAAACTCCTTCTAAAATGGAGTTTGTAAAAGCTCATGAGAGGCAGGTGAGAGAGATCAACATTCCTCGGAGGGCTGAAGTTTCAGTGGCAGCTGTTGAGTGGGAAACTGGAAGTTACAATATTTAACAGAGATAATCACCTGCTCCTGATGGCTACTACTGATATGATAACCAGTTTTTATATTTCACATTTTTGTATTTTGAAATGTGTAGTTCATGCAGACAAGGGTAGGATCCAATATGCATATTTATTGATAATCTATAATTTGATTGGTTGGTGTTTTCCCAGGTTTACCCCGGCTGTAGATAGCAGCTTTTTTTTTACCTCTTTTTTAAGAACACATTATGTATTGATGTCATCAGGACATTAAAGATCATTTTAACCAGTATAACAAAAAGTGGATCTAAATCTGACTACCAACCCCAGCTTTAAGGGATTTGTCACTTATTACTGTAGCTTTGGGTTGTCTCTGGTAAAAATTCTGCAGCTTGCAAATCAGCACCACAGCTCTCCACTGCTTGGTGTTGTCTAGAAATTAAGAAACCTTTTTTCTCCAGTCAAACTCATTTATACAAATTGAAATGTAGTTATTTCTACTCTGGTTAACTTGGTGAGGCTGCCCTTGTTCTTCTTCTCTGTTTGTTCAGGGCAGATTGCATACCGCCACCTGCTGTGTCAGAATGTGTGGGCTTGGTTATACGTAAATAAAAGTAACTTTAATCTTTTTTTTTGCTTCCATTACTGGAGTTCCCATCAGCCTAAAGCCTGGTTTATACTTCTGTGTTGAAAAGATAGCGTAGCCTACGTCTCAAGCTTTTCGGCAGTATTGCAGAGCTACGCAGACACATCGACTTAAAAGTATGTAGTGCTCACGTCCACATCGGCCACTGCTGCGTAGGGGCGACGCAGAAATATCAACCAGCATAGCATCAAGTGTGGCTGAATCTGATTGGAAGCAGTGGCGGCTGGTGGAGTTTTCTCCAGGGGGGGCTACAACTCCAAAATAGTACATGTTTGTTTGCTTTTTGGTAAATGTCTGGGGTATCACACCAGTGTATTTACATACACGAAAACAGCAAAAGCAACATTATAATGTCATGTACTGTTCTAACTTTTGTACATAAATTTTGCTCTTCTTTCCTTGAGAGAAATACATTTCTCAATGACTCTATGGTTAAAGTCAGGGATGCTTTTGACACGTTTCTTCTCCATAGAGAGCACGGCCAATGCATTGAGTCGATCCTGCAACATTGTGTTCCTGAGGAAGGTCTTGATTCTCTTCAGTGTTGAGAAGCACCTCTCAGATTCAGCAAGATTCATTTGATTGTCTTGCTGCATCACCTGTAATAGATAAGTGACCATGGTGATGGTGTCTCGTGACTGTAGTATTCATGCTGCCACTGGTGCAGTAGGCTAAATAGCTACATTAGATCATTGATTAATAAGATTTGTGTTTACCATGTGTATAAGCTGTGTAAGCTAATCATTGTCTCAGTACTTATTTAAAGAGGTGTAGATATTATTCATGTATCACCAATTAATGTGTGTGTAGTAATGATATTACATGCTCGCCAGCAGAGGGCACTGTTACACTGTGTATAATGCTTGTTAACAAATAATCTGTCAAATAATAGCATTACTATTCCTGCCAGTTTAACTTTTCTGAAAAGTGCTTTAAATCAGTAATACCTGTCTTTATCCATGCTGGGTCAGATCCTGATGTTTGGAAAAGGAGGCAGGGAAAGCAGACTAACGCATTAGCATCACTGCATGTAGTTAGCCTTGTTGCTAAACCAGGTCCTGGAAAAAGACCGGGTGCATTGTCTCCCTCTGTCTTTGGACTGATGATTAATGTTGATGTTCGGCTGATCAGGTCCGCGCTCTTTCACGTGGAGCTTCTCCTGGTACATTCTCCTCTCTAAAGGTGATGTTTTGAGTGACTTCACTGAATTATTTAACTTCTCTGTCTCCATTTTGCGTCTCTGTCCGATCGTCTCCTACTCCCACGGCTCGAACTGTCACTCAGCCGCGCTTGATGACAGACGGCTGTGACGTCAGCCCCATGACAGGAGGGTGGTGGTATGTAAATCAAGCTGCATTCAGCTCTGGGCGCAGGGAAGGTGCGCCCCGACACGGCCCTATCTCTTGTATTGAAGAGGAGCTACTGCACATGTACAACTTTTAACCAGAGTCTATGGCCAAAGATTTCTGCGCCCCGGGGGAAAACCGGAGAAAACCAGTCTATGGGGAAAACCCCATGGGGAACATACGTCACCAATCAGACAACACAGATGAACAAAACAGCTTTGCTAATAATTATTTAACTATACAATATTAATCTTGCTCATTTTAAAATATATATACATACAGTTCAGAATATTATTTTATTATTTAATTTTTTTTTTTTTTATGTCTTGTGGTGGTTGGTGGGGCGGCGCCCTAGCGCCCCTATTGGCCAGCCGCCACTGATTGAAAGTAAACTGTAGGTTTGTAGAGTTTTCTTTGACTTCATGTTGTTAGATTATACCAAATAATGCCCCCTTGTTGTTATTCAACAAGTCACTTGGCTTCAAATAATCTTGTTTCAAGAGGTGGAGAGTCTAAAGGTCAATATTGTGCAGTTACATTTGGAAAAATTAAAAAATATTAATAATATTAATATGTAGCTTAGATTTGAGTCAGTTAACCAGGATAGTTTTAAGCATATATTTTTGTTTAATGCAAGTAAACCAGTTATATTTTGTAGGGTTGGCTGTGGTGATGTGGCCCACTGAGATATCTTTTCAGGGGGCCCAGAAGTCCTGGTGATGCCCCTGGTCCTGCTAACATGGCTTCTTGCCGCTTTGGACTCTTCAGATTTTTATTCTTCCAGTTTCCCAGATTGAACAAGGTATGTTTGACACAGTAGGACACAAAATACTGCTCAAACTTAACATTAACTTTAAGACAAAATGTGAGTTTGGCACAAACAAAGTATGAGACAGACACAGTGGAGGATAAAAAAGGATTGGACAAAGTGTATATTCCACCAAATAGCTCTTAGGTAAGGCAGTTCACACCCTCAGCTCGGCTCACACACCCAGCAGGTTTTCGATACAGCAGGAATGTGTGAACTCATGTGAGTGTGCAGCAGGTTCTGGCTGTAAAGTAGCAGCATGTGTGTTCAGTAAACTCTCCCAGAGACAAACAGGAGAGTGAGACAAAGAAGTCTCAGCTGTGAGTGTGGAAATATTTACCGAGGTACAGTGTATCAGTGAGCCAGCAGAGATAATGAAAAGGCTGAGTGAGTGATGATGACTGAGGCTGTTCACACAGGAGCAGTTTGTTCAGTGACTGGAAGTAAAATGTCACATTGAACTGGAGCATGTCTCTGTAGACACCAGTTTCTATCTATCTCAGGGCAGCTTCTAATACAGCAGCTGAAATCTACCTTATTGCTCCTCTGTCACATATTCCCTCAGTTTTAACTATTTAAAGGACTTTCAGGTCTTTTTTCAATCACAGCCTGCACAGACTGGAGGTTTCTTCCATCTGGCACTTGCTGCATCTATTTACCACAGAACATCCTACAAATGTGTCACACTGCCCGCTCGGCTAACAACTTCAAAGTTTGAGAAACCAAACAAACTGTCTTTGTTGAAAGACAAGAAGAAATATCTGCACATCGCTCCACATTCTGCACCTGTGCTGCTGTTTTATCATGAGGCGGTGGGGAAATGTATTTATGAAGGATTCATTGTGAAAGGCAGAGATAACAGAGTAGTCGACAGGAACAGCCTGGTGTTGTTTGTTTTCTCATTATAGGAAAATAATGGAACTCTGACATTTAATTAGATCAGAGCTCACTAAGTTTCTGAATTCATCAGCCCGTGGAGAGAATGTTGTTCCACTCTGACAACACTGAGTTTATTATAGACATTAAAACAACAGCTAACAAGGTTAAAGATATCATGATGCATACACCATAAAAACAGACATTATGGGCCTGATATGCTAAGATCCCAAATAATTGCGTGTGCAAGCAAAACAATTGCACGTGCTATTAATGGGCGTGTTGCGGGTCATCTACTATGATTGTTTTTTCTTAAATGGAGTCTTCATCAGATGTCCTTCTAATCCTTCTCACCACAGTGACCGCAGCCATTTGTGTGTAACGCTGTGCCAGTTTGCACCTGCCTTTCAAACGTGCTAAATTTACACACAAAAACACCGCCCGCTATCTGCTTCAGGTTTGATAAATCACATTGCGGGTGCTAAATGATTACATTTGCATCTCCTCCTCCCAGTATTTTGCGCGTTCTGATAATCTGCATGTATTCTGCATATTCATGAAGGATAACATGCTAAACGGATAGCGAGTGCTATTTTGCTCATTTGAAAGACGCAACCCTCAGTGCACCCTGTTAGTACGTCAGCTTTGCGTGCACTATCAAGTTTGCACATGTTTTTATACACGCAAACCTTTTGTGGATCAGGCCCTATAGGTACAACACACATTCATCACATTATGAAACTCACATCACTGAAAAAACAAGATTGAGGGGTGCCGGTTTAGTACTGTTCTGAGGCTGTAGTCCTTGTTGCAGGGGTCATTGGTTCGACTCTCTGATCCGGCAGGTTGAAGACTTCTATTTTTGCCGGATGCCGGGGCATGACACATCAAACTCAACAGAGCAGATGGAGCGGGACAGGAAGTCAGGCACCAAAACAAAATGAAAACATCCGGTTAATTTTCAGAATAAAACACTCTGTGTTCACCAGATCGTATTTCACTTAACTACAACAACAAACCAAAGTCATGATGAGCGGAGCCAGGCCTGGAGTCAACAGGTCAGAGGTTTTTAGAGGACCAGAAAGACAACATGGATGAGGAGAGGAGGAGGAGAATCCTTGATTCAGTAATTACCACGGGAAAACCTCGGTCACATGACTCCAGCTGTCCGGAGGTCCTGCTCCATGCTGCGGTCCTAGAACACAACCGATGGGTGTTCACGGACGAGAGAGCAGGGAGCCAGACAGCAGCGGATCGGAGAGGGACCGGACACGGATCTAGTGGAAGTCCTGTGTTGCAACCACATATGAAGTGTGTTATAAACCTTCAGTAAAATGATTACACAGTGCAGTGATGGTTATTAGACCTTTATTATACCAGGTAAAAATGTTTGAGAACCAGTTCTCATTTACAAACATGACCTGACCAAGAGGCGCCAACAGGAACACATACACCATAAACTACAGTCACAAATAGACATAAACATAAAATAGAACAAAAGTGAACAAGTAACGTGCAATGTGTACGAGGTGTAAAAAAGTATGTGTGTATATGAGTATGCATGTAAGTAAAGTACGAAGTGATCAGCAGGAGCAGCAGTCAACTAAAATCTGTTGAAGTTTTAGCTTGAAGGTTGTGAGTGGAGTCGTTAGCTGCTGCAAAACCAAAGGAATTACAGCCGAGTAGAAGTACCGAGGTACTTGGTATGGTGTGGGAAACTTTATCTGTTTTATACAAGGACAACAGAGGACGTTTACTGTGTGGTTACAGCCCACAGGGTTAGCCTTTTGAAGTCAGGTTTTATAGGGAAAAAATATACGATGTAAAGGAGACAACAGCTCGACTCTTGTTTGAAGGAGCGGCTAGAAGCTAAGCTACATGCAGCAGGAGTGGCCCCACATCAAATGTTCTTTACATCTGGAAATCATTCCAATCACCCTTCATCACAATGAAATTTAAGGAAATTTCAAAACGATTCAAATTATATACAGAGTCAAAAATCAACAACTTCTTAACAGTATCCAAGGATTTTTCACACATAGGGAAATTAAACACAACATTAGAGGAACATACATGTTTTAAAAACCAGCAGTGAGAACAAATTAAATTTTTTTAAATTAATTAATTCATTCATTTTATTAAAGTGATGCTTAACGATACAAGACAGGTGAGAGACATGACAATACCATACACAATATACAAAAAGTGAAAGACAAGACAACAAGTGAACATTACAGAAATTAGTGCGCAAATGTGCGTGTGCGTGCACGTGTGTGTGTGTGTGTGTGTGTGTGTGTGTGTGTGTGTGTGTGTGTGTGTGTGTGCGTGCGTGCGTGCGTGTATGCGTGTGTTCGTTTGTGTGAGTCCGTATGTGTGTATTTGTGGGCATTCGTCTCCCCGTATGTACAACTGCATCAAAATAGGACAGTAATTTGGGACAAGCTGGGCGGGAGAAGGCAGCGAAGGCAATTCGGGAGGGGAGGGGAGAGGGGGGGGGGGGGGGGGGGGGGGACATCCCAAACCAAATCATTAGAATAATAGATAAACACAATCAAAATTTAAATAAATAAATAAAATAAAATAAAATAAAATAAAGGGGGGGTGAACTAGTTCAGTGGGCAAGCAAGAAGCCCGGTCAACCATAACAAAGGGCTACAATTCCACAACCACCACAACTGATACCAACAATAATAATAATATTAATAATAATAATAATAATAATAATAATAATAATAATAATAATAATAATAGTATTTATAGTAATAGTATTAATAATAGTATTATTAATAGTAATAATAATAATAACTAATAATAATAATAATAATAATAATATTAATAGTAATAATAATAATAATATTAATAGTAATAATAATAATAATAATAATAGTATTTATAGTAATAGTATTAATAATAGTATTATTAATAGTAATAATAATAACAAAAAAAAATTAATAATAATAATAATAATAATAATAACAATAACAATAAAAGTAATTCGTTTGATTTGATAAAAATTAAGAATAAATAAATAAACCGATAAGAAAAATAATAATAATAATAATAATCTTATATATATGAGAACAAATTTAAGTCTACATTATGTCTCAGCTAAAGGGGTGAATCTATGGAACCGTGGTACAGATGAAATACAAACATGTAAATCATTACAGAAGATAAAACAAGTCTTCAAAGTTTAAAAATACCTTACTATAACTTTATTAGTTCTAGAAGACTTCATGTTGCACTTCGGGTTTTCTTACCAACAAGATCAATTCTGCAACTTTTTTTTCTAATTTATCCGCCCTCTTGTTCATAACTGGTATGCACAATTGATCCTATTTGTGCCCTGGGTATAAGTTTCATTCTGTATTTTTAATGAGCTCTGAAATCTGTTCGGATCGTTGACATGAAATGAACAACAAAAATAAAGGGCCAATTATTTAAAAAGCTTTCCATCAGGACTGCTCTCTGCCTGTTGCAGGCCTCCGACCCTGCAGGGCTGTATCTGTGTTCTGAAATGTTTGCGATACTTGTCTGAATGTCAGAGTGTGCTCATGTGTGAAAACTCGAGCATGTGTGCGTCTATTGGAGTGTAATAACAACAGATGTGGATTCAGCCGAGTGTGAGCTCATCGATCTGACGGGGGAGTGGATGTGGTGTGCATCGATCTAGAAGTTTGCAGAGCTCCGTCACTCTCTGCTGCTCTCATTGGACATTGATTTTTTTTTAACAGTTGGCGTTGTGATTGATCCTGCATTGACAGCGGTAAACAAACATGTGGCATAAAGGCTGTCTCTTAAATACAGCTCATATTCATACAGTAATTATTAACACACGGACACACACACACACACACACACACACACACACTGAGATTACAGAGCCAGAGAGAGGAGGTGTGAGCTGCACATGTTGTGAATGTTTAGGAGCTCAGCGGTGAGCCATGGCAACCCACCTCACCTCTCAGCCACTGGTGCAGAAGGCTTTAGGAGACCACACACACACACACACACACACACACACACACACACACACACACACACACACACACATGGTTTGAATGCATACACACATGCATATTCATGTGTTTTTCCTCCTCTCCATCTGTCAATCACATTTTCGTCTCCTCTGACTTCTTCTCCTTCCCTCGTCTTTTCACCTCCCTGCTGTTTCTTCATCATCCTCTCGTCAGCCTGTGCTCTTTCTTTCACACTTTTCTTTCCTCCTTCCCTCTCTTTTCTTCTCCCCTTCCTCTTACCTTCTTATATGGATGTCACTTCCTTTCTTAGTTTGTATGTAACACTATGCTTGACCGGGTTTATCCTTTCCTTTTGTCGTCTTCAAGATCAATCAATCAATCTTTATTTGTATAGCACCAAATCACAACAAACGTTATCTCAAGATGCTTTTACAAACAGAGCAGGTCTAGACCACTCTATGTTAAATTATGAACAGAGACCCAACACCAAGACAGGATAAAGCTCAGTCTGACCCCACCTTAATCCACCATGAGCATTGCACCTCACAGTATTTAGCTAGTTACAGCGGAGAGGACAAACTTCCTTTAACAGGCAGAAACCTCGAGCAGAACCAGACTCATGTTAGACAGACATCTGCTGAGACCGTGTTGGGTCTGGAAAGAGGGATAGAGGAGAATAAGAGAGAGAGGGAGCGGTGATAGTGATGAGGCGAGTAGTAGTAGGTGTTGCCGCTGGAGTCCAGCACGTCCGTATCAGCTGGGATCTGGAACGTCCACAGCAGGAGGACATCTACGGCAGCTCAGAGGAACCTACGAGACAAGGGAGCTCAGTGACTCCAGAAAGGTCTATGGTTAGTAACTTTAATGGGACAGGGAGAGTTAAAGTAAGTGATGAGGGGGTTGGGGGGAAGGGGGTGAGATAGGATTCCAGTGTGTCAGTGCACCAGTTCCCCCGGTAGTCTAAGCCTATAGAAGCATAACTAAGAGCTGGTCCAAGCCTGATCCAGCTCTAACTATAAGCTTTATCAAAAAGGAAAGTTTGAAGCCTACTCTTAAAAGTAGAGAGGGTGTCTGTCTCCCGGACCCTGACTGGTAGATGATTCCAAAGGAGAGGGGCCTGATAACTGAAGGTTCTACCTCCCATACTACTTTTAGAGACTTTAGGTACGACCAGCAGGCCTGCATGTTGGGAGCGTAGTGTTCTAGAGGGGTAATAGGGCACTATGAGCTCTTTAAGATATGAAGGTTTCTGATCATTAAGAGCTTTGTAGGTCAGAAGAAGGATTTTAAATTCTATTTCAGATCAATCAAAAGCTCATAACCCGGCTCTCTTACTGATCACCTGGCTGTGTTGAATACTTGATTCTGATTGGTCAAAATCCCATAACAATGTTAATTAATTCTGCATAGTATGAGTGACGCAAGGGACAACCAGATCATACACGTCATATTGAATAAATCGGTGTAAATCTGACACGTTTATGAAGTTTATGATTTGATCTTCTTGTTGACCATGTGGCACAGACACTAGTGAGGGATGTGAAAACACAAGACTGGTTGAGTTCGAAGAAATATCAACAGAAAAGTTAGAGGGAAGAGGACCTTGTACTGGTGCTGATCAAAAAGGTCAATAAAGTTCCCGCTTGTGCAGAGTGCAGTCGTACACACATTGCGTGAATCACGTTGAGGGTTGCCAGGTTGGAGAGACGTTTACATTTCATGTAGTTGTGGATTTGGAGTGTGTATCGTGATACATAGACGACCTGGCAACTTTGATATCTGCAGACAAGACTACAAACCATATGCATCAATGTATGTATGATACATGGATTTTTTATAATGATGTTAAAGGGCCAGTCAAATCCTGGGACAAAAAACACAACGGGATGTGTGCAGGGGATTGCCTTGAATTACAGGAGAAACCTTGAGAAGACTGGAGCGTTGACAGGTGTGATCTTTAGTTGGTAGCTGGGTAATAAACAGGATAACGTATAGCCGAGTTAGCCTGATCCACAAGTAGGAAAAACCCTAAAGGATAAGGATAGACCACGGTTTCTTCTCCCCTCTTTCCTCATTCTCTTATCTGATCTTATCCTTAAAGTAGTCAGTATCACTTATACTTCACTTCTCTATGTTCCTTTCCTAGCATTATTTCTTTTTAGCATCCTCCTCCTGTCTTCTACTTCATCCCTCCTCATCCTCCCTGCTGTCTCTACATCCATCCATTCGCCTTCCTTTGAGCTCCTTCCTGTTTTTCACCCACCTCTTCTCAGGATGGATCCATTTTTCACAAGTCTGGAAGTCAGCCGTGCTGGTATTTTTTTTATAGCAGTAGCATGGGCTACTGCTATAAAAAAAGAGACATCGCAGTGTTTTGTGTAACACGGCCAAGTATCAGAAACAACAAGATAAAAATATTTTTCAATGCACCGGGAGTTCATCTGTGGGATATCTTAGAGGCTGTCTTGTCTTTTACTGATAGTTTGCTGTTTCATACAAATCTTAAAGTTATAAAACATCTGAAACTGTGAACCTGTCAGATGTTATTTCTGGTTTTAGTTTTAAACCTCATAAAAAGCAAGGGATGCGTTCTACCTTGAAGTCATGGTCTTATTTGCCTTTCAAGCCTCTTTGAACATCAGGACTCCGACAAAGCTGGTCTCCTCATGCCTGCCTCTTGTCCTCCACAGTCGGCCACGGTCAGAGTGAAGGAGACCGGATGACCATCAAAGACTTCCAGTTTTTCATCAGAGACTGCCTGCAGCACATCGACCTGATGAAGAGCCGCCACCCTGACCTGCCTGTCTTCATCCTGGGTCACTCCATGGTAGGAGCCATTTATTGCTTCACTTTGCTGCAGATGGACTTTTATGTCAGACTTTGGGTTTGACTTCATTGCAGCTACATGATTAGAAATATTATCTCCCAGAATGATGAAACTCCTGCTCTTAAAGTCCCTTTCACACATTTACTGTACTCCTAAAAATGTCTTTACATTGACAGAGGGGTTTGTGTGTGTGTGTGTGTGTGTGTGTGTGTGTGTGTGTGTGTGTGTGTGTGTGTGTGTGTGTGTGTGTGTGTGTGTGTGTGTGTGTCTGAATGCAAATGGCCGAATCTGCTTGCACCAACTTTATGTTGACTTTTTATTGCTGGAGTATAAAGTCAGCACAAAGACAGAGTGGGAAAATGTGTGAGTGAGGTCAATCCCTCTCTTGCCTCCAACTAGTCCAGAATGAAGCAGCTCAGCTTCTAACTGGTTAACAGATCACATCCCTCCTCTCTTCTCTCCTCTGGCTTCCTCTGCGTTTTAGATTTTAAGATTTTACTGACCACTTTAAAGTTCGCCGTAACAAATTACGAGCCATCTCAGGATCCTCAGGTCGGGCATTTTTGGTCGTTCCAAAGTCTAGGCTCAAATCCAAAGGGGATCGAGCTCCATCAGAGTCCCTCCACTTTGGAACGACCTCCCTGAGGAGATAAGGCTCAGAGTCTGTGACATCTTTTAAATCTCTTCTTAAAACCCATTTTGACTTCATCCTAATCGTTTCAACTTCTATTTTATTATTATTTTTAGTTTTTATCCAACTAATTAATTGTTTTAAATTTTATTTGATTATTTATTGTTTTAATTTATTTTTTAATTTATTATTTTAATGTTCCTAATTTATCCTTTTCTTTTATACTTTTCTAAATTTCTCAATGTGATGTCGTCCTCTTATTTTGAAAACCTCTTTTACTGTCCTTTTGATGCTTTTATTTACTTATCCATTTTTATTTATTTATTTTTATTTATTTATCTTTGATAAACCTCTTAAACAATGTTTTATTGGTCTGTTGTCTCTCCTCTTCTTTCTGTTTAATTCACGTGTGTTCTTCTTTAACCCCTCGTTGTATTCTGTTTTGTTAAAATTCCTCCTCGCTGTCTAAATGTTTACTTTGTTATTTGAACCATGCTTTGTTTGTCAAAGCACTTTGAAAACATTTGTTTTTAAAGGTGCTATATAAATAAATGTATTAATACTATTATTATAAAAATGTAGAATCTACACTCAGATGTCTGGATTTACAGCATTGAGGTTTTCTGGTTTCCGTTTGTAGTCCGAGTAGTATTGACCAATCAAACATAAGCAGGCTTTGAGAACAGTCTGTGTGTGGAGCAAAAGCAGGCAGGACACACTAGAGCTGAAGATATTTGTCCTAATTGCTATCATTTTATACGGGCTCGGGTCGGGCTCGGGCTTGCGCGGTAGATGAGCGGTCAGGTGAATCTGGACTCCCCTCAGCAAGCAGTCGTGCGTCAACGGCACGAGCACAGGCTCGCGCGTAAAGGGATTATACAGGACCTGTATAAGATTGCATCATTCCTCTGGCCAAAATTTAACCAGCTGAGAATGTTGTCACACTCAGACAGGGAGGCCGTACATGCTCATGCCCGCTCTCTTCTGCAAGCTGTGCACGGTGCTGCGGGTGCACGACGAGATGTGGAGATTTGAGACCCAGAGCTCTCCAGAGACGAGCGTGCTCATCCTCCGGCTGGTGGCTGGTGGAAGATCAACAGACCTACCCAAAACTCGCAAAATTAGCCAGATCGGTAATGAATAATGTCGGGGCAGTCGGGCTGTAAACGGGTTCGGGCTTTAAAAAAATGTAGGTCATTCGAGTTCGGACGGGTTCGGGCAGAATTCTGTCGGGCTCGGGTCGGGTCGGGTCTAACTTTTAAGGCCCGACTACAGCTCTAGGACACACACTGCTGTTAAGACATCCAGCTCCCATTGTCTGCAACCGTTTTTTTTTAGATTTGCAAGAATGGTAAGATAAGATAAAACAGAACATCAAGGAGTTGTGTTTGAAAATAGTAGACTATAAGGGACACCACAAAAGCAATGCAACAAGAAGAAGAAAAGAAAAAGAGAGAGAAAATACAACTAAAGAAAAAGAATAAAAAACAGAGAGATGAAGGGAAGACAAAGACAAGAAGAGACTTTAGTTTTGTTCTATGGCTTTGAACAAGAGAGGGGAGAGCTTAGGAGTCCCACGTGTGTGTTTGCAATTCTGAGTGTGTTGTTGATGTATGTGTGCAGGCTGAAAGGTGATGAGAGAAGAATATGGGATAGGGCCACATGTTTCAGATCTGTGTTTTATAAGATGGAGGAGCTGTGGAGACCAGCAGGATGGTGCGTTTGCTGGTCAGGGCGTCTGTGTTAACCTGACAATGATTGATTGATTGATTGATTGATTGATTGATTGATTGATTGATTGATTGATTGATTGATTGATTGATTGATTGATTGATTGATTGATTGATTGATTGAACAGACATCTGAACATGCAGCTCACAAGGTGTTTGAGGTCAAGGACTTCAACTTGAGCGACAAATTTGGTCGACTCGATGAACATTTAGATTTCCTGACTTCCTTAAATGCATCAGAAACAATCCTCTTTTGACTTTTAACAAATCTGCATTATGATTTTTTTTATCTTGGCAGACTTCAGATCTGTAAATTGAAAGTAGATCATATGAAATAGCTTTCTTTTTTTGGTATCATACCACTGAAGTAAGCCAGAGTGAAACCTCTGTGTGTACTGTCTCCTGTTGAACTAAGTCATACCTTAAACACATGAAGGTGTGTTACTCTGGGATGTAATGAATCAAGAAAAGAAGATCTTGGCTGGTAGACGTTGTCGTCCAACCTGAGGCATATTTCACACAGTTTTGTCAGAGGATGATAGATACTGATTGCTGATTGGTTCAGAGCTCGTGAATGCAGAAGATAATAGTGTGGAACATTTACCACAAACGAGTAGGCAGGCTGATAATGACATTCATGTCAGGGGAGTTTCGCTGCCTAGTACTCTGCTTTACTGCTCGCCTACGCTACTGTCATTGTTTATTTCTCCTTTGTGTTTCCATTTTTAAGAATCCTTACACATGTTGTGATACTAACTCCACAAATGCCTCCCTCTCACTAAAACCAAAGCATGTACTCAAGTTGTGAGAGTATATCTGACAATGACAGCCTTCCATTGTGAGGTGAAAGCTTTAACTTGAAGTTAAAAAGACTTGAATGTGTATGATTTTAAAAACTTTCACACAGATGAAGCAGATTTGAAAAGAGACACATATTCATTTACTGTATAAAAACATTCTCAATATCTTCACCCTATTAAAATAATGGCCGGAGTCATTTTTTGACAAAAATGAGTTTTTGGCCTAAATCATCTCTTGCTGATTCTGGACACCTCTGGTAAAATCACCTTAATCCTGAGTTGAAAGGATTTTGCTCTTTATGCCCTATAGGACAATGGCCTATGTCAAGAGGGTGACTTGGGCCATTTTATTCTTGTCCTAAGTCAACATTTTTGATTCTTTAGGATACACCCATCAAGTGTCATCACTTTTTTGACAATTTGCCACATAGTTAGGCAAAGGACAGTTAGTAGTCAGGTTTCAAAAAGTTGTCAAAACTGGATGTTTGAAATGGGTTAAGTTCAATAAAAACCCAGCAGAGAAGACCTGGAGAAGTGAGGAAAGGGACTGCCTCCTGACATATTTGATTTACACCTGACATTTGTTTAATTTAACTCAGGGTCATTTCAGTTTTGAGTTTGCACTATGGAACAAAAGGACAGTTTAAACCAGGTTTAAAGTTGCCTAAGTCACACTAGAATGTTTGAAAATTGGCCTAAGTCACTTTATTCTTTAATGTTACATAATTGACACACAACGTTCTATATATGTCAACAGTCATCCACTGTCAAAGCCTTTTTGATTGAAATGATTAATAAATATCATATGCTCTGCATTTGGTAAGGTTTTTTGTGCTTTCCCAAAAACTTTTAAAAAATGACTCAGGCCATTATTTGAATAGGGTGACCATATGTAAAAGTAAGTAGCAAAGCTACATGCCAGAACATGTAGAAAGTAATGGTGGAAAGTCATATACTCAAAGAAATCATTTGTTGAGTGAACGTAATAAAATTATGGAAAGAATTTCCACCTAATTAAAATGCTTTCATTTAGCAAGACACAATTTTGTTGAAGCAACTAATTGTAAATATGTTGAGTGAACTTAAAGTATTGAAGTTACCTTTACTTATTTACAATGTTTGGGTCCAACTTCATTTGTAAAGGTTGTTTCAACATATTTACTAAGGTAGGATCTGACTTCATTGTCTTTGGTCACAATAACTTGTATAATAAGATTATGATAGCTTATTAATTTATTATTATTATAGATTTCTTCTAAGTTATATTTTTGGGCTCTTTCGCCTTTATGGACAGGACAGCTAAAGAGAGACAGGAAACGTTGAGAGTGGAGAGTGAGGGAAGACATGCATCAAATGGTCGTTTGGTCGGGAGTCGAGTCGGCGACCTCTGCGACGAGGACTATAGCCTCGATGCATGGGACGCTTAGACCACTAGGCCACCGGTGCACCAATTGCAGTCAGTCACAGGCAGTGTTGGGCAAGTTACTTCTAAAATGTAACACATTGTAAATTACTTGTTACTGTCATTTGACAGTAATTAGTTACATTACAATATTACTGTCTCTGAATTGTAATGCGTTACACTACTTGAGTTACTTTCACCAAAATAACTGCAGAATTCATGACTAGCATTTTAAATGCTATAATATAGTTTATTGCAGCTGATTATAAATCCAGTGAAGGGTGATGTGGTATAGCATGATGACTGTGTAGGCCCTAAGGCTACTAACAACTTAAGGCACAGTGAAGGCTCATGGCACAATACAATAAGTAACAATGACCGTCAGAATCACAAAAGCAGACAAAGTCAAAGTCTGGTAAGTTATGATAAAGATATCGTAAATACTTAAACTTAACACTTTGTGTTAAGGCATGTATAATCTCAGGTTTTTCTTATCTTTTTCTCTTGAAGTGAGAATCTCTCTCTCTCTCTCTCTCTCTCTCTCTCTCTCTCTCTCTCTCTCTCTCTCTCTCTCTCTCTCATTGCTCGCTCTACCTGTGCGACATTTCTTCCCCCTCTCCTGCGTATGGGTGCGCTGTACCTGCCCGCTCATATCTCTTATTGGTCTGAGACAGCCCCAGGGGTCATTTGATCACAGACCCAGCCATTGAAAACAAACATGTCAGCCTTCTATTAGCTCTGTGAACTGTAGGAATAATCATATTTCACTCAAATGTATCCATAAATCATGGATTACCTTCAGTTTTGGACGGACGAGATCCAGGTAGTTTCTGAAAATACACTGATCTTCTCAGAGGCATAGAAAACCCTCTGGATGTTGAGAAACACACTGAGAGTACCACCGCAAAGTTAAGTTTCTTACAGAGCTTCTGGTTTTTACAGTAAGTCTCCTGGAGATACGGTTATGATTTTAGAGTAACTATTATAAAAGATTGTGTTTTCTGTCCATGGTGCCAGCCCCGACCTCAGAGATGCGTTGTAATGTGCGTTACTGAAATTTGTAACGGGTATAATATTACCGAAATATTATTAGTAATGCGTTACATTACTGCCTTACAGCAAAAAGTAATACATTACTGTAATTGCGTTACTTTTGTAATGCGGTACTCCCAACACTGGTCACAGGTGATCTCTCCCAGCTCCCCATAATGGCTCTTCTTTGCCAGAAGCACGCTACCTTGGCTGATGAATAGGGCCTGTCGCACCTTACTGCCACCCTCTGCTCTGGAGAGGTACTGCAGATGGGATTCCTACCTAAACACTTTAGGTTGTGTAGACATAAAGCAATCTTGTAGTTTGAAGGATTTTGCATGTCATGTTAAAACTACATGATTTAAAAATGTTTAATCACTAAACATGAATTAACATTATAGAAGCTGCATGTTATACTTATGTTGATAAAAACAGACACCCATGTTGCTTTTTTGAGTGCACGACCTGAAAGTCCTGCAATCATTGAGAAAAGGTCCGGACTTCACGTTTCAACATTTGTTTTCCTGCGTTGTTACGTCTATTGTTTCCCAGCCTTGTGTGCTGAGTTTTTGACACACAGAGCGTTGAAGCTGTGTTACATTCAAAGGCAGGTCCTGTTCAAGTACAGGAATGATTACTACTGCCATCAGTGTCAAGGGTTTTCTGCAACACTGTGACATTCAAATGAAAGAAAGGCCCACACTCCTCTTTCAGTGTGTAGTGGTTTCATGTCCAAAAATAGACAGCAGGGAAGAAGCAGAGAGCATGTTGTTCTTCTCAGAACTGAGTATAATAATAATCAGTCAGTCAATCATCTTCAAGGAGGAACTTGATGATGCTGTAATGTTCAGACGCAGGGCTTTTCATGACATTTTCTCTGCTCTGTTTGCTCCTCATACAGCTGACATTATTTCTGTATCAGGACAAATAGTCCTGTAATCTTCGGAGGGTTCAGCTCAGTCCAGTTCTCCCCAAAGAGAACTGCTGCTCACCTTTAACATAGTAACACAGATTCTCCAGGCACTGTAAGTTCCCCACAGAGCAGCCACAGGTTCAGTGACCTGCTTCAGGGTAATGTTGCTGTGTAGACAGACAGGGAGAGAGTTCACCCGGCCAGAAACACACGTAATGATTTCTGTAAACTTGAACTGATGATCTGAGTCGTCTTACTCACCTTTATCCTGAAGTTCCCTGAAAACATCAGGCTTTCACATATGTTGAAATATGTTAAAGCAGCAACTGAGGGTTATTCCATTATTTCTTAATGTTTTCAACAACTTTCATTTATCATTTACAACCGTGTAATGCCCGCAGACTCTGCTTTTTTAAGGATTTTGTAATAATTGGTGAGGGCAGCTGAGGGAAGACATGAAGGGTGGGGTCATAGAGAGAGAGAGGACAACATGCAACACAGGGGCTATTGCCTTAAATAAAGCAGGGCTGCTGCAGCCAGGTCCAAGTTTGGGTACATTGAGGTTCATTGAGGTGTATTGTGCAATGCAAGCTGTACCAGGTAAGCGACCGCAGCAGCCCAGAGAAACATGTTTATTTGCTGTCTGTGAGAAAGTTATTCACCTTATTTTCAGTTGAACAGATGCAGGCAGTTAACTGTTATTCTGTGAAGCACTTCTGGTTCCTTACCTCCGGTCAATGGTAAATGCCAGTAGCTTGACTAATTCAAAGCCGATAGAGCAACAAATCTCTCGAAAGTGATTCAAAGATAAGGTGAATAAGAGGAGAATAAACGGCTCCTCTTTCTAATGGTAAAAAAGCTATAGCTGAAAAAAGAAAGAAAACATTCAGCAGCTCGCTCATGTTTAAACAGTAAATGTTTGAAGCATTGCGCATTGATCATTCGTTGATTTATAAAGTCATAGCTTGTCAGGTTTTGCAACACGAGGACCTAGGGCTGGGCAATAATTTGATAACGATAATTATGGTGATTTAATTTTTCTCAATATAAATAAAACAAATGTTTGATGTATATTCTATATTTATAAACCTGTAATTACAGCCCACAACCACTTTAAATGGCGGGGGCGCTAATGAGCCTTAATCGTAGTTGCCAATCAACATTAGACAGAAGAAGAAGACGACATGAACAGCCAATCATGTTGCAGGGTGAGAGGTAGGCAGGGCTTAACGACATTGGAGTGGAATGTAAACACAGCTGAGACTCAAATCCTCAAATCCTACCAGGTAGGGATGTACATTTTAAGTATTTTCCGTGATCGACTTTTGGAAATGTTAACGATCAATTATCGATTAATTGATAATAAAAAAAACATTATTATTCTTACGTCAAAAACAATGCCAAATATGTTGTTTTACCCCTAAATTATATTTTCTACAGCAACAAAATGCATCTAACAGACTGTATTGAATACGGGCACACGTTTGACACGCAGAATATCAACGATCAGGCTCATTAAAATATTCTCCGCGGACATAATCTTATAAAGTGAAGGCTCATAATACTAACAGAAAAGTACTTCAGACTCACAGTGTCCAGTTTTCTGTCTACTCGTTCTTATTGAGAAAATAAACATGTGTATTCGGTCAGGTGTCAGCCGGAAGTGCAACCGGGTCATAATCAGTCCAGCTGGAGAAAAGCTCAGACGGCTCTGATGTTGCTGCTCTGTAAACATAGCGTACCTGAATTTCCCACCTGTCTGTTGCCTTTGTATCCAAAGGTGGGAAATATCCTGTTTAAAGCTGCCAACCTTTGTGTCCGTGTTGTTGTTAGCAGCAGTTTTGTATTGATCCTCTTTTAAAAAGCGCACGTGGAGACCTGACGCGCAGCCGCCAGCTGAGCGTCTCTGCTGTGCGCAACACCTTTAACAGCTGATTCACATCCAAACATGCTTTAAACTTAAAACACCTCCCTGATAGATGAGTGTAATATGAGACCACATGATGTTTGTTCCACGTGACGGAAAATTGATAACAAAAATGTGTGTTTCGAGTAATTTCTTAACAATCAATTAATCGATAATCGATTGATTGTGGTCATCCCCACTACCAGGTCAAAGCAGAGTGGTTTTTTACTTTTTACTTTTGCCTCTGAGTCTAATGGCTGCATTATTGTTTTGTGATATGTTGGCTGAGTCTAATAAAAAAACATTTAAAAAAAAAACAAAACATCCAGCTGCTAACTTCCCTTAAAAACATAATTTTTTTAACACACAGTTATGTGTGAATTTTGAACTTTGGACAGAGCCAGGCCAGCTGTTTTATCTGATTAATGTCTTTATGCTAAGCTACGCTAATCACCTCATGACTCAGAATCTGGAGTTACATTTTGTGTGCTGTAAATTGGAAATGTTTTGAAAGAAGAAAGCATGATATTTTCAAATTGAAAGTCTTAATCAATTAAGTATCAAAGCAGCTTTGTTTGAGGAAACTGTCTCCCGTAGGAACATGGTGATACCATGACAGTCTCCAGAGATGAGAGCTGATCCCTCTGGCGTAAAGACAAACTCATTCTAGGTTCTTTCAACCATAATAGTCGTTAGTTTTAGATTATTATATGCAAAAGTGAACCTACTTATTAATATTTTACATTTTTTCCGATAACTCTGCCCCTCACTCGTCACATACTGTACCTTTACATTAGCTTGACACATTTTGTGGAGTTGTGATCTTGTTGAATTCAGTACAAATAGCACTCTGAGTCCATCATGTTGCTTTCTGGAACCTGCAGACATACAGCTGCAGCAGGATGTTCATTGAGAAAAATTACATAAAGGCTGAACAGCCTCAAGGCCGGCCAAGGAACTATTTTTAACTGATTCCTTTATTCATGTTTTCACAGAGCTGCATTCAATATCACTCCTCTCACTGTTGTGCTCTGTGACCCACTAACTCTCCGCACAGCTATCAGGACACAAACAGTAGTGATTGGTTATATAATAAAGTGTTTCTGAAAGTGTTTTGTGGGTCAAATCAATACCAGAGCCAAAGAGCTTCTGTATTTTTAGAGAATGCATCTATAGTTTCATGTATCTTCATTTATGCAGCTTTAGCTTGAGTGCTATGTCCTGCATTACATAAAGAAAAACACACTGTTTTTAGTCGCTCCGCTCACAACTGGAAGGCTCCTTTCAAGCTGGAATGAAGAGGGTACATGTGCTTCATTACAGAACTGTTCTACAGTGAGACTCGATGTTTGGCTGAAAAAGCATGTTTCAGTTGATTCTTCAGAAAAAACTTTGAGGAACAACACAATCTTAGGGTTTCAAAACAAACTGCTGTGCTTAATAAGGAACACTTTGCAGCAAAAATACTTAACTTTACTGTTCAAGAGATTGAGCATCAAACATGAAAGATAACCATTGTTCACTTTTAACCCTGTGCATCAATAATAAATACATGATTTATACCTCTATGTCAAATCTGCCCTTGTTGCATATGCAGAATGTTCACGTAGCCTTGAACCCACGCAGAAGCCTGCACACGTAGCTTGACATGCCACTTGGTTGAATCACATTTCCTGCATTTGCAACATTGCCAGTTTTACCAGGGTTTCCCACAAATAAGCAGAGAATGTCATTGAACAGGAAACTGGCGTTATGACTAGCATAGCATAGTAACCGCACAGCCAGCTGGCTTTTACGTGTAGCATTGCAGAGCGAGTGGATGATGTGACGTAGCTACAGCGCTGTATGAACACAAAGTATAAAACAGGCTTTATACTGGTGACATTGAGCTGCAACTGCAGGCAATAAATCAAAATATGACTGTTATTGAGCATTTCCAATAAGCACGATGAAAAAGCCAGAATTTATCACAATAAATAAGAAAAATATATCATGACATTTGTATGGAGGCCTGAGGATATTAGCCATGCTTTCACTCTATTTTAATGTAGCAATTCTAGCTGCCCTCAGAATAATTGGTGCAATTAGAACAATTTAGTGGTGAAAAAAATATGACTTATTAATATTATTATTATTTTATTATTGTTTTCTGTTGTTATTATTATTTTTTTTTTTCTGTTTTTGTATCATTATTATTATTATTGTTATTATTATTATTTTGCATTAGGATAAAAATGTTGCTAATGCACAGTATGCTAATTTGTAGAACATGAAGAGCAAAAGAAAGACTTACAATCTGTTAGATAAAGTTAATATGCACTCTTTGAATTTTTGTTTCTTTATCCCACTTCATAAGGTTCATGACACACATGACTAGTTCCTGACCTTATGGTTTGGAAATGAGAAAACGGTCAAAGGAGAAAATGTAAATATGAATTTAGACTGCACTCATGAGTCACTTTAAGCATCTTCTATTTTCATAGAAAAGTCTCTTTGTGGAATCAAACACACAAGATTTCTGCTCCCGAGCATTTCATGTGTTTCATGTCAAACTGCCTCCTCTCGGGACGTCTCCTTGTAAATAAGGTCAAGTTTAATTGTAGGTTATCAATCAAGCTTTCAGATGCTTGAACAGCCCCTCCACGTTATTCATGCTTCTGTTCATGCAACCCTTTTATGGCTGATGCTTCACAGTGCAGCAGGACTGTTTATAGAGAAACTGTGGCTGAGTCCAAAAACAACCCGAGGTGGTTGGAGCACAGGCGCAGGTCGTGTTGTGTAAATTAAATTGGGGGTGGAGGCTGAGCGCCTGTTTAGACATCAGAGTCTGTAAATATTAAGACAGAGCCAGCCAAAGTCTCAGCAGTACATTCTCACTCTCTCTCTCTCTGCCACTTTTTTATCCCTTGTTTTTCTCTCTGTTTTCTTTTCCTACCAGCAGCAGCACATCCCTCCGTCTGACATTTTATGAGAGGTTCTCTCTGGCTGTCATGTAAGCTGCTCCACATGTCCCATCGTTATCTGCTTTCATTTCCTGTCATATCCACGGGAGCTGCTTTTGTCTGTTCATCCATACATCTTTACCAATCTTGTAAACTGGGTATCTACCAGATGCTTGGAGAAAATGTGGTTGTCTGAGGTCAAAGGTCACCATGGCCTCACTTCTGTTGCTTTCAGGGACTTGTATTACTTTCTGCACATCATCACCTGACCTGAGGGATTAGATTAGATTAGATTTTGTTGGTTGGGGTCAAAGCTCCTCGTGATCTATAAGACACCCTTAATTAACCATAATTCAATAACTTTATCAAATAATGAAACATTTCACACAAATATGAAGAAAAAAAATGTTGTAATAAAATTTTTAACCCTAGAGGTTAAAGGTCAACTCCCCAGGATTTCATAATATCTATCTTGCAAAAAAAACACATTTCTGAACACCACTGTCCCTTCCACAGGAAAAAGGTTCAGAAGTAAATTTGATACATCTGGCTTTAATCGATTTTCTATTTATTTTATTATATCCCCTTAAATTTCTACTTTTGATTTAGAACATTGTCATCTTCAAATAATTTCACAACCTCATCTAATGCCACCCCTCCAGCAGCTGTTTGTTCTGCTGTCACTAGAGGAGTCTCCTGACACTCACATGCTCTGCAGACAAACAAAGAAAGAAAGAGAGACTTCTCTCTTCATGTAATTGATGCAAACCGTGACCTGACCTTAACTTGACTGGTTGGCAGAGGAATGCAACCACAGGGGGGTAATTTGACTCATCCTTTCATTTGTTTGGCTTTAATGTAATTTTCTCATGTCTCTCTGTCTTTGTTATTGTCCCCCTTGACCTCTCTTTTTTTCTACTCTTCTTCCCAGTCTTCTCCTTTCCCGTGGAAAAACAGTAAAGCCAAGACGTGAAGTTTAGGAAACCCAAATCCAGTTTTGTGTCACTGTGTTTTTACAGGCCTCATTTCCCAGCCTCCCACTGTTGTGACTCCTCATCCTGTTTCTATTAGCCGGTTCCTCTTCCCCTCTGTTTGTTTGCGACTCTGTTTAACATGGCTTGGATGACACAATGGAAACCACCTGTGGATTCTACAGTATGTTCAGAGACGCTGCTCCAATGATAACATCCTGAGGAGACTCTGGAGCTGTGAGCAGAGCCCCAGACTCTGTATTCAGTGAAGAAGTCGTCCCCTTGCTCTTAGACCACCTGCACCAGTATCCTCTCACAGTGAGCTTGAATCCATCAGCAGTCATTACTTAGATTCCTAAAGAAAACTGAAACAAGTATGAGAGCTTAAAACGTTTCAGGTATAAAATGCTTTTTAGATTTTTCTATTGTTAGCATGTTGCATGGCTAATGTTGGCCTGTCCACCACTTAGGTGAAGAATACTTAAAAGCATCAGGATCAGCATCAAATATAGATGTTTGGATGAAAACAAATGACTGAATTCATCCTCTGACATTTCATATAAAACTATCAATAATAAGTGATACATCTCAAGACCCCCTGGACGGATCAACACATTTTATGGATGTCAGTATCCCATACAGTGGAGCCTTTCCTAAAGACTCTGGTGATCCCTTCACTTGCCGCAATACCATTGCTAGCTCAAACTCTTCATTGGTCCAATACTGACTGAATGTAAGACCCCATAAACTGCAAACACCTGGTATTTCTTCAGCTTGTACTTTTGCATTTAGCACTAATTAAAGCTGGGGTTGGTAGTCAGATTTAGATCCACTTTTTGATATACTGGTTAAAATGATCTTAATGTCCTGATGGTAATCAATACATAATGTGTTCCTAAAAAAAAAGGTAAAAAAGCTGCTATCTACAGCCGGAGTAAACCTGGGAAAACACCAACCAATCACCGTTTTTGGGTCCCAAAATTTTAAACCAATCAAATCCCGTCCTGCTGTTCTGCCCGCCTCCTGCGCTACATTTCCCCGGCGTGAACTCCGAGTCCCCGTCTCCTGCCTCTGCTTCCCCTGACTCTATTTACTGCCCCTCTCACTCAACCTCGGGCCTGTCCCCTCTGACCCGATGAGGTGCTTTGCTCAGGACTGTAGTCCGGATCAGAGTCTAAAAAGCTCTCACCACGGGGGCTCTGACAAGCAGAAGAATTAATGTGTTTAGTAAGTCCTACAGAAATGTAGATGTATTGTAGCATCAGTCCGGACGCTGTAGGGATGACGAGCCGATTCGTGAACACGTTGATCTTTAATAACCGGTCACTGTCTGCCGTAATCACGCCAACCAACAAAACAACAATCAATGTTTGAATGAATGAAGAACTTCTCCTCTTGTCTCTCCTCTCTCCAGCTCACACACTCTACACCTCTCCTGATGCCTTCACTGACTGTCAACACTGTAGGAATTAAGAACATCTACACTGAACACGTTTAACAAACAGTAGAGTTGTTACAGTATTATATATGTGTTATAACTTTTCTCCTGATATCGTGTCACCAGTACAACTGGATAATGCTAGCATGATAGTTGTGAGTACTAACAGCAGCCATGTTTGTTTGTGTTTTTAACTTTCACTATGATAATGTTTTGGTGAGCGGTTTTGAATCAGTCACGATCATATGGTCACAAATCAGCGGCGCTCGTGCATGTGAGCGGGGGGGGCATTTTAAAGGAGTTACGAGGGGAGGGGTTAGACGGACTCCTGAAGACATGCTACATTCAAATTCATGCTAGTTTTCAGAGACTACCAACCCCAGCTTTAACAAATACTAGCATGCTAACACAAAGCAGGATCATATACTGTATAAATTATGGACGTAGTATCAGTGACGTCACCCATCTATTCCTGAAGCGCTGTTTTGAGGCCAATCATCGGCGGCAGCCATATTGGAAATGTTGAACTCAACCTAACTTCTGTCAAGCGAATGTGTGACGTAAAGAGGCGGACTTTGAGCCTCCATAACAGCTACAGTGTTCCCGCCTGTCAATCAAGTCAGCTGTGCCTCTCATTATGGAAAACTCTCTATCTTAATATCTTCGAAATTGCTTCGTTACGACAAAATGAACCCCCCGTACAGTGTGTGTCGATAGAGAAATGAGCTATCCAGACTACACTTGTTTTTTGAACCAGTCTGTAAACATGTTTATTTCTGCTGTAAAGATCGGCTTCTTTGAATTGGTGTGTATGTGGTTTCTGGTTTTTCCAGAGCCAGCTTCAAGCGGATCCTTGATGAACTGCAGTTTTTAACACTTCGCGTTGGACTCATATTTTTAGACCAGAGGTTGCTGCTTGATGTCCTTCAAGTATCCCATACAGTGGAGCCTTTCCTAAAGACTCTGGTGTTTTTATATCATCAATAGCTCAAACTCTCATTGGGTCCAACACTGGCTGAATTTAAGACTCAATAACTGCAAAACTTCTGTTATTTCTTCAGCTTGTACTTTGCATTTATCGCTAATAAGCAAATACTAGCATGCTAACACAAAGCCAGATAACCATAGTATCAAAAATGACACTTAATTAAGTCGCTTACACTTCTAAATCACTTTCAGGCTTGCTCTTTGAAATACTTCAGCTCTTCTGAGTTGTTATTGAAGTGAAATGAAACAGATTGCATTGCAGTTTCGTTAGCATACAAGGCATTAACACTACTTCATTTGTTACTTTTCCACATTTTGAGGGCACTCATCATTTAATAAGAAGGGGGAAATGATTGGTTAATCTAATAGTTATCTGTAAAGTAAGTTCCACTTGGTTAGAGTTGTATTTATGCTAAATGTCAGCATGTTAGTGTTATTGCGTGTTAGCATACTGACTAATTTAGCTGACCGTTAACTCTTGGCCATGTAAAAATACGTCTTTGTCACTGACTGTCTACCTTATAATAGTGACAACAAGTCTTACATTTGAAAGCACTCTAAGCTAGAAAATACTTTTAGCAGTACACGCGTCCTGTAAACACGGACGCTTGGGGCCACAGCTACAGTTACACGTTAGCTTCTGTGTCACCGCACTGGTTTCAGATCTTCACAGTTTTCTCAGCGTCTTGTTCGGATAAGCAGAACTGGAGCACTTTGTCAGTGTTGCATCATGTCCTGGGAATTTTAACAAAAGCCTTCAGCTCTGGCTTCTTCTCACTCTTCCCCATTTCTCTCCTTCTCCATCAGGATTCCTGGCTGTGGATCATTTGTCCTACTTCCTTCTTGCCAGAGTGTTATGTAATGCTTTGTCATTGTTTAGGGCCTTTGGTTTGTTTGCTCAGCTTTCCAACCCCGAATCTATCTCAGGATCTGTTACTCATTCAGTTTTAGAAGGAGATCATATCCAAACGTAAACCACCTTGACTCTGTCCTGTTTGCTGTTTTTAGCTTCATACTGTGTTGCAACGCAGACGCTTTTCTCCAAAGTGACGTACGTCTGAGAGTGAGTATAACACAAGCCAGGATCTAGACAGAAAGACACAACATTACTCAGTCCCACTAACTTCCTCATGTCCAGGCGGACTCAGGTGCTGACATGCTGTGCTAGTATCCTGCGAGCTGAGGTGTTCAGAAAAGAGCCGGGTCTGTAACTGTAGAAAGTGACTCTACAGATTAGATGTAGTTCAGGAGCTCATTCCACCACTAGGGAATACAGAAGAGAGGAGACTAGTAAGTGTTAATGACAGAGATGGGTCTTTAGCTTCTTCTGAAAGGTACAGTGTGTGGAATTGGAATGTTTTAATAAATGTATAATCCCCTAGATAAAAAAACTGCTTTGGTTTGCTAGCTTATTTATTTATTTTATTTATTAACCTTTGTTTAACCAGGTTGGTCCCATTGAGATCAAAGGTCTCTTTTTCAAGGGAGACCTGGCTGAGACAGTCAGCAGTGAAAAGCAAAGTTACAGACACACAGAGAACCATAGTACACTTTACAAGAACCTTTGTGAATGAAAGAGCCGTTACCTAGGAGGCAGTTGTAACAAGATACACTAAAAACAACGACATCCTAAAGATTCAACTTCCAGGTCTTTCATTTTAGATTTAAACGTTATTTAGTTTCAATCCATTCTGCCATAAATTCCAGGCTGAGGGATCAGAACACCTAAAATCTTTTCCTAATTTCTGTACAAGCTTTTGGGACAGAAAGCATTAAAAAGTCCTGGGAGCGCAGTGAGTACTGTCCAGCACTTTTCTGTGTGATACAGACACAGAGGTAATGTGGCAGTAGACCAAGAATTGCCTTATAAATGAACATGAGGAGTTGGTCTTCTTCCATGGAGGGTGCCATCTTGCACCGCCATGTTTCTGCAGCAGCACAGAACAGATGAGCTATAGTAACATTTTTGTATTTACTGAGTGGCCGTGGGCAATGCACTTTTTGGAAGATGAAGAAGAAGAGAGTTTCTGTTGTGCACAACAACATTTATGCGGAGCAAAGATTGTGATTTTAAAAACTTGACAAATGGAGGATTGTACCTAGCATGCATCACCAGAGTTTCTTGTCCTCGAAGACCACCTTCACTTCACATACAGTCAATGTAATAATAATAATAATAATAATAACAATAATAGTACATTTTATTTAAAAGCGCCTTTCTCACTTTACAGAAAGATTAAAACACAATAAAATAAATAAAAACAACAAGCAGAGTAACACCAAGTTAAAATGAGGCAGAGAAATTAGACAGGGAATGCAGGTTGAAACAGATGGGTTTTGAGTTTTGATTTGAACAGGGGTAGTGAGTCAGACTTTCTGATGTCTGGTGGGAGTAAGTTCCAGAGTCGGGGAGCAGAGAGACTGAAGGCTCTGCTCCCCATGGTGCTGAGACAGGCAGGGGGCACAGAGAGGTGGAGGGAGGAGGAAGACCTGAGGGAGTGAGAGGGGGTGACAATGTGGAGGAAGTCAGACAGACACAGGGGGGCGAGGTTGTGGATGGCCTTAACTGTGTACAGGAGGATTTTGAAGGTGATTCTGAGTTTGACCGGGAGCCAGTGAAGCTGCTGGAGGACCAGGGTGATGTGGTGAAAGGAGGGGGTTCTGGAAATGATGCGAGCAATGTGTGCTACACATAGACTGTATGGATAATGGACGTAGTAACCGTGACGTCACCCATCTGTTTCTGAAGCGCTGGTTTGAAGCAAATCATCGGCGGGAGCCATATTGGAAATACTGAACTCAACCTAACTGCTGTCGAGCTAGTGTGAGGTGAAGAGGCGGACTTTGAGCCTCCTCACCAACAGCTACAGTGTTCCCACCTGTCTATCAAGTCAGCTGGGCCTCTCATAATTGAAGACTTGTAATCTAAATATCTTCGAAATCGCCACGTCATGAAAAAATTCACACCCGGGAAAGTGTGTGCTGATAGAGAAATGAGCTATCCAGACTACACTCGTTTTTTGAACCAGGCTGTAAACATGTTTATTTCTGCTGTAAAGATCGGCTTCTTTGAATTGGTGTGTATGTGGTTTCTGGTTTTCCGGAGCCAGCGTCAAGTGGACACCCGATGAACTGCAGTTTTTAACACTTCTTCATTGGCTTCAATTCTCACAGCTGGAGGTTGCCGCTTGGTGCTACCTATTGCTAAATACTCTCATCTCTACACACTGTACCTTTAAAGGTTGAAAGAGACTCTGTGGATTGTGGGAGCTGAGTAATTAATTCCACTTTTGAGGGACAGCAGAGGAGAAGAGTCTGGATTGTCACTTCCAGCAAGCAGCAGGACTTTGAATTTGATGCAAGCAGCAACTTTCACTAAGCTCCTTATTATTGTTGAATAGAATGATTGATTAAACCTTCACAGATTTTAGTATTAGATTTAATATTTGATTATTGTTCTCATCTTCTGTTTGGCTGTCACATAATCCATACATGTGTTGTGAACACACACCAATCAAAGACACACTCCAGTCTTAATATGTGTATGTGTCACATTTTGTCAGTTTAACTTTAAAAAAAGTTGCTGTATTTGATAGACCATGAAATGTCAGTATTAAAGCTATATAGTCCATCTAATGTCATTTTAATAGCTCTAGAGTCTGTATAATGTTCTTCAGGCTATTTTTGAAAGTTCAAGTTCACCCATTGATAAAAGGCAGACATCATACAGTACTAGTATTCATCTTTACAGCCAGAGTTCAGCCACAGATCGGACACAGAGGCCTGTAAAAAGCTTCTTAAAGAGCTTCTCTGTCCTCCGTCTCTCTCTCACTCACTCGCTCTTCTTCCCCCATTCATCTCTCTCTCTCCATCATCAGAGCTCACCAGACAAATCGTGTGTGTGTGTATGAAAAGGCAAGACCCAGAATTGGCTTTTACAGCAAATTACTCTCTGTCATCTTGTTAAATTTAACCAGTTAAATGTGTTGAGCTGATCAGACAGATTTGTGTGTTGGATTGTTTTGGGGGGGGGGGGTTGGAAAGGAGGGACTCTAAAGCAGCCTGCAAGCCTCTTATTGTGACTCTGTGTGGGCATGTGCATGCAGACTGCAGAGTGAGCGCAGAAAGAGAGATTTTCTTGTGGGAAAAGTTTGGTCTTTTGGTGCCTCTCTTCATGAAATGAGCCCCAAACTGATGAATATTCACAAAGGTGACAAAGACCTCAACACAAGCAAAGCTGAAGCCAATTAGTTTCCAGGAAGTGAGGGACAGGTTCACCCATGCAGAATGTGTGTGCGTGTGTGTGTGTGTGTGTTTCTGTGTGTGTGCGCGTCCTGGCGCAGACACTTGAACTTGTTGCATGTGAGAAACACCACAAAGCTAACCATGCCCAATTGATTGGAATCTTGGCGCCCACAGAGCTGCTAATTAACACAATCCTAAATGTCAGCATGGGAGCCAAGGTGTGGCCTTCGCTGATGTTCCTGCAACTACACAGGAGACATTGTGGCCTGAAGGCTGCGGGTTCACATTCGCATTTCTCTTCCAGTCCGTGTAGAGCAAGAACAACAAAAGAGCAGGGTGGAAACTCACGCCCGTCCGAACAAAAGACAGCTTGTTTTATGTTCTTCTTGACCTCTGAGGAGTTTTCCCACTGCTCCGCTCATCTGAACCTCTCACCCACTTTCCCTAAGACCCTCCCACTCTCAGAGAAGACACTCCCTGCTGTCTGTTACATATTAACTTCCCCTTACTCTAATATGTTATTGCTCTTTGCCTTTTCATGCTGCTCAAATTTGCTTCTACCTCAGAAATCCGCTCAAATTGCTCAAAGCTTCTTATTTTAATTCTCCATCATGAGTCACAAGAAAACTGCCTAAATAGCAGATTAATCCCACTATTGATTGAATTGTTGATACATTTATTAATATGACTTCATTTCCAGACACATTTCAGAATGTGTCTTGCATCATCACAGCTCCTGTTAACATGTAAGAATGATGTGAAGATGGATTCATTAGAGGCAACATGTCAAACACCAAACAGGACATCCAGAGGTCTTCAACATACTTCTGATCTGAGATTACGTTTCATATTCCCTTTTAGAATCATCAGATGCCCAGTAGAGTGCTTCAGTCAGATCTTAATAAAATATTCGACCCTGAATCTCAGGTTTGATGGTAATGGTTCATATTTACTCTGCATGTCAGAGACAATGTTGTTAGCTAGTCTTAACAGGATTGTCTCTGAAGAGTCTCTGCAGACGCTGAAATATTACATTTCTTTATAGTTAGGGAAAATTACGAAAATCTGGGAATAAATTCCTCACCAAAAAATGTCTTCACCAATGTGTTCATAAAGGTCTCTAATAACACGTGTTGAAAGATCTAAGCTCAACTCCTGTAGCAAAATCCATGACAGCTGTTTAAAGTTTGTGTACCTGGAACCTTATTGGTGAAAAACTGAAAATGTTAAATCATGCCTTCAGCAGCTTGTGAGGGGTCAAACTAGGGATTATTTGGGATTCTGAATGCATTGCAAACATTTATTTTGCACAAAAAACACTCCATGGTGGAAAAACGACACAGTTAGATTTCTTAACAGTCCCCATCTTCATCTTCTCCAGACTCTACATCATCATGGAAAGGGTCCTTGTATGCACTGCCTGTACAACTCCTGCATGCTGAGATACACTTCACACCATTCTTCTTGCAGCTGCATGGCGGCTGCTGTCCCCATTACAATTATAGCTTGTGAATTGGATGAGCTCCTTTAAGAGCCACAGGCTCATAACTGTGAACCCCTTCCATTAATCTGTTGTCTCTGGGTTCCTGCATCCAGTCCTTGGTTTGGAGGTTGGCAGGGAGGTTTTGCAGCTGCAACTAACAAGTTACACCAGTCGGGTTATACTAGGCAGAGATACAAGATTACAAATACTGCTTCCTCAGTGACAAGAATGAAGTCAACCTCTCTAGTGCTCCTGGCTCTCTCAGACTTGAGGTTCTATCAGTTACAACAGGAAATGAAAGTGAAATACAGAGTAGGGATGGGCAATGATTTTCGAATATTGGAATATTCGTTCACGCTGGGTCCCAGAAACACTGACATAAAGATTGAGACAGATGCTGACAGTGCTCGCTACTAGCAGCACCTCATCCTGCTGTTGGTTAACGAGACTGGCATACACACAGGCTGTTAATGGGACAGGTGTGTGTTTGTGGGGGGGGGGCAAAATAAATGTTTGCAATGAATTCAGAATCCCAAATAACCCCTAGTTTGATCCCTCACAAGCTGCTGAAGGCAGAATTCAACATTTTCAATTTTTCACCAATAAAGTTCCAGGTACACAAACTTTAAACAGCTGTCACAGAGTTTAGCTTAAAGGTGACATATCACGCTTTTTTCATCAATATATATTGGTCTAAGAGGTCCCCAAAACATGTCTTTAAAGTTTATACTCAAAAAAACACTTTGAAATCAGATTTTGGCATGTCTGAAAAACCCTCTTCTTCAGCCCTCCTCAGAACACTCTTTTTTCTCTCTGACCACGCCCCCTCAGGAAGTGGATGTGCCTCGGCTCTCCAGCATGTTGATCTAATGTTTACATGTTGGCTGAATATACACGGCTGCTCACAGACCCAGGTTACTTCAACCCTCTGAATCTGATCCAGAATCTGATCCTGACAGAGAGGCGCCTGTAGCAGGACCTTTCTGAACCATTGGTCACAGATTTAGTGTTTCTTGTTGTTTTATTTGTCAGTATGTTGACGTGTGTCTTGGTACACAGCTACGAACATGTAGCTATGTGGCTATGCTAACTAGCGCTAGCACTTATCCATGATAAATAAAAATTATCCACTAGATCTTCAAATCTGCAGACGTGGGGAGTCAAACCGACATTTGTGTTTATTAAGACAGCCTACAACTAGCATGCCTCCCTCCTAAGCTCCTTGTTAACACACATTTGTGCAGGTAATGAAAAACAGAGAAGTTGAGTTGTATTTTATACAGTCTATGGGCTGAGCAAGCTCCGAGCTCTGACTCCGTGACAGACCGGATATTGTTGTTACGTAACAAAAACACTGAAGTCTGAAACGGCTCGTTTCACACACATTTACAGAAAGGTGGAGAAATCAGAACAGGGGCAGAATGGATTTTTTTCATTCTCGGGGGGTTTGTAGACATGCCAGGGAAACATATTTCAGGTAGAGAACCATTAAAAAGTCGATTTTGCATGATATGTCACCTTTAAATCTTTCAATATGTGTTATTAGATACCTTTAAGAACACATTGATGAAGACATTTTTTTGGTAAGGAAGTTATTCCCAGATTGGCCAAATATGGGCTAATTTTCCCAGACTGTTATCATGTTGAGCAGTTTAGACTTAAAGTCACACTCGGGGAAACAAAGAGTTGTTACTGTGTGCTCACATAGGTAGTGTAACCTCTGGGTAAAAGCCAGGTGCTCTAAAAAAGACTTCCTCAACCATTTAAAACCCTGTTCATCATGAGCCGATCAAACATGCTGATTTCAGGTCAGCTTAAAGTCACATGGTTCTACCAGGACCTGCTGGTATCATGTGACTCTGATTATGAGCACTGAAACAAATGAGACTGTTACATGGGGCCACTGAAATTAAACTTCTGAAACAGATTAATTACAAGACGGATTAACACGTCTCATGTTAGTTATTAATAACGGAGGAGTCAGTGGAATGAGGTTCCATGTTTTCGATCCCTGAACGTTCTTTGAAATTGTTGATTTGAAAGGTTGGCAAAACCATCATTTAATATTCTCTTTGAATGGTAATTGTCTGATACTTCTATGTCTCTTCTCTCTCTGAGCACTCAAAGCTCTTTTACTCTACTCGTCTCATTCACCCATTCATAACACATTCACTCACTGATGGTAGAGGCTGCTATAGTAAGGGACCATCAGTGTTAATCTAATTCATGCACATTCACACACTGCTGAACTACAGAGGGAGCAGTTTGGGGTTCAGTGTCTTGCCCAAGGACACTTAAGCATGAGTCTGCAGGAGCTGGGATTGAACCACCAACCTTCAGATTGATTCCTTTGTAATGAAGTCCTTTTTCATTTTAATCACTCTGTATTTATTCCACATAGCAGAGGTTATTTTTTCTCAATATATCCATACAAGAACCAATACTTTGAACATTTCTAATTGATCTTGTGTACTTTTGGCTGCACAGTGGTGCAGTGGTCAGCAGTTGTCTCACAGTAAGAAGGTTTGAACGCCTGCTCTGGGCCTTTCTGTGTGGAGTTTGCATGTTCTCTGGTGCATGTGTGAGTCCCTTGTGGATACTCCAGCTTCCTTCTACAGTCCAAAGACATGAATGTTACATTAGCTGCTCACTCTATATGGCCGATAGGTGTACGTGTGAATGTAAGTCTGTCTATATGTTAGCCCTGTGATGGACTGGTGACCTGTCCAGAGTTCACTCTGCCTCTTGCCCCATCAGTGACAGCTGGGACAGGCTCCAGCCCAGTGAACCTGAAGGGTTAAGCGTTATAGATGATGGAAGAATGGATGGATGGATGGATGGATGGATTTTGTCCTTTTCTGTTTGTCTATTTGGTGTTTGCATTGAATAAGTAGTAGTAGCAGTAAAGGACGATATTGGTTAATTTAGAACGATAGGATCCAAAACGATTCAGTGACTTGAAATTGATTCAGTAACTTTTTATCCAAAAATTCCACCAGTGTGACTGTGAGATAAATCCCTTGATACTGGACAGTCCTAGAGTCCTGTTGTTGTTGTGATGTTTTTGGCCCGAGCTGAGTTTTGTCCTAGTCTCTGACTAAACATGCTGGAGAGGCCTGAGGCTTCTGCAGAGCTGATGTTACCTTGATGAACGCTGCAAGAGGCGCCTGGACGGCCGGCGTTGTGTGAAATCCAATGGCGCCTTAGTAGGTGGTTGGATAGATTTGTGGTGTTGCCGTGGTAACTTTACTTTACCTTTACATATCCTACAAACAGCGAGTGACTTATTTAGAACATCTCTGTCTTTGCAAAATCCAAAGTGTTTCCACACGCTGGACCACAATGGTGGCTTGATCATTAACTTCTCCTCTGCCATCCGCCATGCTATGTTTTGTTGTGGCGATGACGTCACAGACAGGCAGCCTGAATTGAGTAACGTTTAACGTCTTTATCATTTAAAGTGTAAAAAAAACACATCCATATAAAGTCTGCCGTGCTTAAATCCAATGTGTTATTTCCTAGTATGGATACAATCCATTTATTACCTTTTAAACGACGTTAGATCCATATATGTCGTCCAGAAGGCCAACTTCCCGAGCACAGATCTATGTAGTCGGATCATAGGAATATGAATCAATACATGGATGTAGTAGATGAATCGTTACACCCCTAGTTGGATCAATTTCTAAATCTGGCAAAATATCTCATCTAATCAAATTCTAGTTCATTTCAAAATATAAATGTTGCTCCTTGTCTTCCTCAGGGCGGTGCGATCTCCATCCTGACAGCGTGCGAGAGGCCCAGTGACTTTGCCGGAGTGGTTCTGATCGCCCCGTTGGTCCAGATGAACCCAGAGTCGGCCACACCATTCAAGGTACAACTTCTTCCCCTCTCTGTCTACTGCTCTTCACTTCTTCTCGTCCTCCTCATTGAGTCACGCTCTTCAGTGAAGTACTTGAAGTCATCTTACTCCACTCAGCCCTGCTGTGGATCTTGACTACAATACTGACACCTTTGATTTTCTGTGTTTGGAGAATCAGTCCGAGTACCGCTTGAGCACTATTAGCTGTCTCTTACTGAATCACAGATACAAGTGTGTCCAACCGTCAGGGCCAAGCGCAGTGTCAGAATCTGAGCAGGGGAATAAGAGACTTGTTTGAGTCTTTGTTAGCATGTTTTAACAAGAAGAAATGTGTTTTAAGTCCTGCACCATTATAAACAGACCCGCTGGGAGCAAACAGGTGACTCTACAGTACACACTAAAATTAAAGACTGTGTCTCATTGTAACACCAGGCAGATGGCGAGAAAAAAAAAAGACAGAGAGATAGAAACAGTCATAAGGGAGGTGTTGATGTGTGAAATGGAACTGAAACGCTCGGCCTGCTTTGCTTTTCACTGTTTACAGGTTTTTGTGGCGAAGCTCCTCAACCGCGTGGTGCCCAGCCTCACTCTGGGGACAGTCGATTCCAAATGGATCTCACGGGACCAGAAGCGGGTGAGAGACAGATGCTGCTCCTGTGGGAGAGCTGCGGTGTAGTTTCACATTGAGATAGCAGGTGGGGGCGGGGTTTTAGGAGGTCTCGAGGGGATCTTTGCACTGTTATGAGTACGTGAGCAGAGTCAGGAACTGAAATGTCATTGAACAATGCAAACTTTGAAGTCTTTCCAAAAAGATAATGTCTCTCTTTGTTGTTTAACTTTGGGTGTGTTGTTGAATGTGTAAGTACTAAAACAGGAGCGTTAGCTGTGTCATCAAGAGGACAAAGCAACACACTAAATGATGAAGTGTAGTTTGAATTAGCTGTTTTTGTGAGTGTAACAGTTTTTGAATTGTCCCCATGTGATGAACCACACAGGAGACCAGAAACCAGCAAGGCACGTCTGCTCTCCTCTATGTGCACGTATCTGTGCCTGTGAGAGTGTGCTGTGGTTTTTGCACAGTTAGACTTATTTCCTACCTGCATGCATCTGTTAGTTATTTACTCAACATCGAGGGCCTCTCAGAAACTGTCTATGATCACAATAGGATCCCACATCCTGCAGCTTCTGCTTTTAACTATCTGTTGGGGGTTGTAGTGTCATTATCTCACAGGTACAATATTCGGCTGTTTTCACAACTAAAGCTTGTTTGCTTTGTTCCTATTCAGATGAAAGAAATGTTTTGTGTTCATATTGTAGTACAGAAAACTGCATCAAAGCACAGATCATCGCAGGGTAGTCCTTACGCCATTGCTTCACAGTCTCATTTTCCCTCTGCATAGTGTTTTTGTGAGTGTCGGCCAGCATTTATTAAATATGCTCATTCAATGAGTCATTTGACCTCCTTGCAACAACAAGTTTGTAGTAGGTTAACTGGGTCAATTTGGTCAGATTCTTGAAGCTGGTGTTTTGGTGCAGAGCATAAACATTTTTAAAAGCAAACTTAAGACCAACCTTTTTAGTTTATTCTTATAACAGTTTTATTTCACCTTACTTTATTTATTTATTTATTTATTCATTTATGTATTATCTAGTTCGTTTTAGTCACTTTTTATTTGTTTATTTATTTATCTATTTATTTTATTTGAAGTATAGCATCTTATTTTCTTTTACTGGTTTAATATTTTAGTGTTTTATTATCTTAGAAATGTGTTTTATTTTGGTGAGTTTAATTTCCTGTGTTGAGTTTTAACATCTTATTTTACCTTCAGTTTTTCATCATTAAGATATCATGAGAGTGTTTCCTCAGTTCGTTCAACTTCTTTTTTATTTTTCATTTATTTATTTATTTTAGTTTTATTATTATTGCATATATTGTGTTCTTAACTTTAGGATTGTGGGGTGGGTTTGGGGTTGGGTTGGGATTAGGATGGAGGGTCTTTTTATTTTTATTTTAATTGTTGGGCTTTTTTCACCTTCATTGGAGAGGACAGCTGAAGAGAGACAGGAAATGTGGGGAGCAGAGAGCAGGGTAAGACATGCAGTAAATGGTCGACCGGCCGGGAGTCGAACCGGCGACCTCTGCGACGAGGACTATAGCCTTCATACGTGGGACGCTTAGACCGCTAGGCCACCAGCGCCCCTTATTTTTATTTTTATATTTATCTTCTTTTTTTTAAATTATAATTTAAGTTGTTTTTATTTACAGCACTTTGTGTCACAATGTGTAATATGAAACACGCTTTATAAAGTCTGATTGATTGGTGTAAATGGTGACCTTGGCGACTTGCGACCAAAAGCCTCTCTTTGGAATTCCTTTAGTTCCTTCTGAAGACATATCTGATGAGTATTTTGACACCATGATACAAAGATAAACTAAGATGCCTTCACGAGGACTCGCTCTGCATTTCAAAAACTGTTATAAAAGCTGTCAACAGATTACAGTGTCACTCTTCAAACTGAAACACTGGTTTCTCACTTTGCAAAGTCAGACCAGTACATGTGCGGCATTTGTTTACCTACGCCTTGTGATGTAATGATGTAAGGTCAGTCCTCGGATGCTGTGTGCTTTGGCCTGCTTTGCAATACAGGAATGTGAACACAAAACAACCCAAGGGAAAAATGCAGTGTGTATACTTTTTTTCATCTGATTCAGGAAAAAGCAAGCAAGCTGTAGGTGTGAAAGCAGCTATTATAAAGCAGCTACATTATGTGCTCCATGATCAAACGGGACACCTTCCCCCTCGCTCAGGGGGAATTTACCTGACATCTTCCTGCTGTGTTCTCACATGGACCTCTTGTGGAAACAGTACCAAGGAGCTGGCAGGAAAAAGTCTACTTAAAGTTGGTGAAAAGATCAGCATCTTGAGCTCACACATGCAAGCTCAACCTGTTCTTAAGTTCTCTAAAACTTTGAAGAATGTAGTGCACGTGAAAACAGTTTGAGACACAGTTGATTCAACCCATGATGGATTACTGAAAGCAGGAAGTCATTTGTGCAATTAACAGCCTGATTGGTTAAATTAAATGAGAGTTTTCTCCGCAGCAAAATGTTCCTTCTGAAGTTCCCCATCGTGTCATTACAATAAAGAGTCACAATTACTCAATGTGTTTTGAAAATGCAAAGATATGACAGATCTTTTGTTTGCATGTCAGGAAATATCACCTGTGACCTTGTGAAGTGTGCTAACCCCAGATTAAGAAACACTGGATTACGGTAACACACTGTAAATGTAGTAGTGACAAATCACTCACGCTTGATTGAACTTTAACAATAAAATGATATGTTTGTTGCATCAATATTAAAGCCAACTCATGTAATATAAGATAATACAAGTCCACTTTCAAAAGTCTTTAGAAGTTAGAACTTAGAGAAGGCTTTACAGTCCGTCCTGATCAATCATAGTTTGATGTCCCTGTCATGCAGTCATATTGCAAAATGTAGCAAAGACGTTTCAACACGGCTTTAAAATCCTTTTGAACTCAAAAAGCCGTGGCAGAGATCAGACAGTGTTTTGGTTTAACTGGAGACTTTCAGACGGATGCATCCCTCATAAACGTCTTTAGACGATCATTAAATATCTGATGAGGATATTTTGAAATCTTAATAAAAACTAAACTAGTTTGCATTCCCAGGAACTCCCTCTGTGTTTCAACAGCTGTGTAAACTCCACAAACACTGACACGTTCAGCTGAAGGTCTCCAGTTTACAGGGTCACTTTTAAAACTGTAACACCGGGGGAAACGCATTCACGCTGAGCTGAGAGAAGACTACTGTTACAAGCTGCTAAATCAAGAGAATCACAGCTTCTTCTTTTGAAAAGTACACACACATACAAAAAAGATAGAACAAATAAAAACTAATGAAAGAAAGAGAAATCAAGAGAATCACAGATGTGTGTGATGTTATTGTGGACGGAGGGAGGAATAAAAACACTGCGGTTAATCTACCAATCAGACACATTCAGCATTGCAGGCCCCGCCCCCTGAAAGTCCTGGGACCTTTGAAAAGTACTACCCCCCTAGCAGGGGCTTTGTAGGGGGGAGATTATCTACCCCTGAACTAAATTTAGACCCTGGGTCCACCAGTCAAAACGCACGTAGTTCAGGGGAAAAGGCCCTAGTTCTGTGGTGAAGTTGCTTCCTTTAGTAGCTGCTGTAGTCTCAGTGTGAAGTTACATTTTAGAGATCCATCAGTGCAGTCCAAAGCATAGCTACAGATTTGATGCATTGTGACGCTGATAGTACGGTGTAGACAGTAACTCATGCTTTAAAGTGCAAACAGGATTCTTTGTGATTATGGATATATCTCACACCCAGCCAGACACAAAAGCCCAGAATCACTCATATTTTATAAAATACTTCTAAGCTTGTCTTATATTATATTACATGCTTACATATTTTGTTGCAAGGCATGACCCCTCACTTTAAGGAAACCATGTCTGTGAGTGTCAGTGAGTCCTCTGAGCTGCTGAGCAGGTCGCGCAGCGTCACCGCTCAGCTTACAGTCATTTATTATTCAAAGCAGAAACACATGTGGCCTGAGAGAGGCTGCTCCTGTTAGAGTGGGCCATCAGCTGTGTTTACATGTGAGCTTAACAGAACCTCCAGAGAGTGACTGATGGGAGAGCGTGTATGAAAGTAATCATGTTTAATGTCAGAGGATTATTAAACATCTTCTGCTGTTCTGCTCCGATTTAAAGTGTAGTGAAGAAAAAGATCTGCCTCATCTCTCTGTGTCTGTTCTCCTTCTCTTCAGTTTCTCTCCATCCATTTATTTTAAATCCTTACTCTAACTTGCCAACTCTAATATTTATTCCCAGGATTCTTTTAATGTTTATAGCTCCCGGCTCCCACGAGAACATTTCTTCTCCTGACGTTCTTCCTTATTTGGATCTAACTCTGAAGCGTATTCTACTTATTTGATAGAGATTCTCATCACATAAACACAAGGCTCACAGTGCTGCTTTCTCATCGTCCACAAACTATGTTGCTCAAAAGACAAAGACAAATGTTGTGTTTCAGTTAGACACTTGTGTTTGCAACTATTAAAGGAAAAGTTGTGAAAGAATGGTTTTGCTCGTTTCAGCTGATTTTGTGAAAAACAAGAGTCCAAATGAAGTCAATGAACCCAAAGTAAAAGAGGAGAAGAAGAAAACGCCCAAAAGTCTGATCAGAGTCTGCCCTGCATCAAAGGGGGTCATGTGCAAACTCTGTTAATGACTCCTTTCCTCTTCCTGCCAGGTGAAGGAGTATGAATCGGATGAGCTGAACTACCACGGCGGCCTGCGGGTGTCGATGGGTATTCAGCTGATGGGGGCGGCAGCGCGTATCGAGAAGGAGATCCCGACCATCAGCTGGCCCTTCTATCTCCTGCACGGGGATGAGGACAAACTCTGTGACATCAACGGCTCCAAGATGATGCAGGAGAAGGCGGCCAGCTCAGATAAGACATTAAAAGTGAGGGTGATGTGTTTGCTGAGTATTCAATGATTGATCTTCAAAATTATAGAAAGAAATAGATTTAGAAATAGTAAATAGTAACACTGATATTATTAATAACATTACTTAGGCAAGGCAAGGCAGCTTTATTTGTATAGCGCATTTCATACACGAGGGCAACTCAATGTGCTTTACATTAATACATTAAAAGCATTGGAGACATTCAGACAAGCATAAAAGAACACAATTAAAATGACAAATGTAATACAACAGATTATAGAGCAACTTTCATGCAAACATGCAGCCCAAAGTGCTCAAAGTGCTTTCATATTGATCCCATGCCAGCACCATATTGGTGTCCTAGTGTATCATTTTAGTGCGTTACAATGTCGCATGAATGCAAAAGGTAAACACTAATCAGGAGATCCACATACTCACACACTCAGACCAGCACACACTGGACTGTTCTGCTGGCTCACAGTGATCCAATCTTGTATCTATAATGCATATTTGTGAATGCATTGCTGCTCTTTTATATGGGGCGCTGTTTGTAAAGTTGTGCACACTGAAAACAACAGCAGCATTTCTCCACATTCAGCTCCAAAACATCATAAAAACATAGAGGGAATAAAGTCACTTTTTATCTCATTTAGAGGAATATTTGTGATTTTCTTCACATTTAATTTTGCTGTGAAAAAAAAATAGGTTAAAATCATTGTTAAATCCAAATATAGATATAAATGTTTAGTGTTTAATCTAAATGTTAAATTTAAATATAAATGTAAAATATGAATATAAATGTTAAATATAAATGTTAAATATTGCACTGCAATCCTAAATATTTAGCTAATATGTAAATTCACACTGCCACCTAGTGGACATACCAAAATAAAAGCTTCATAAAGCGATACAGACTTAGCAATAGCAACTTAGCTTGTCCGCACCATAGACTGGGTCAGTTCTGTCTCTGAGTGTTGTGAAATCTCTTTGTGGACTGACAGACAATGGTTGGGATATCTGTATCGCTTTATGAAGCTTTTATTTTGGTACTTCCGCTAGGCGGTAATGTGAATTTGTATGGGGCGCCATGTAAATTTGCTGTTCTTGATTGAGTGAGAGGCTACTCCACGATTTAAGGCCATGAAAACTAAATATGGCTTAATTTTACATCCAGTCATTGCTGCTTCATTTGTTCTGCACTTTACCACAAACATATACTCAGGGTTGTTTTTGCACCACTTCTCTTTTGTAACAGGGAAGAAAAGTTGATGGTTTTGCATCTGACTGATACAGAAACTGCAACTTTAAGCAGTGATACAATCATTCTGTATGAAGGCTGGTTGCTCTGTGGCTTTATATCTGCATTTGAAAGATGAAAACCCAGCTCAGCTATGTCAGCCAAGAAGAAGCCAAGTTAAAGTTTTTAAATCATAACACAGGACTTCCACCAGATCTGTGTCCGGTCCGTCTTTGATCCACTGTGGTCTGGCTCCGTGCTCTCTCATCCATCAACACCTACTGGTTGGGTTTTCAGAACGCAGCACGGAGCAGGACCGCCGGACAGCTGGAGTCATGTGACCGAGGTTTTCCCGCTGTAATCACTGAATCAAGGATTCTCCTCCTCCTCTCCTCATCCATGTTGTCTTTCTGGTCCTCTGAAAACCTCTGACCTGTTGACTCCAGGCCTGGCACCGCTCATCATGACGGTTTGTTGTTGTAGTTAAGTGAAATACGATCTGGTGATAACACAGAGTGTTTTATTCTGAAAATTAACCGGATGTTTTCATTTTGTTTTGGTGCCTGACTTCCTGTCCCGCTCCATCTGCTCTGTTGAGATTGATGCGTCGTGCTCCAGCATCCGGCAAAAATAGAAGTCTTGTGTATCTGATCCTGAGGGCTCTGACCTGCTGGATCAGCAGAGCGGATCCAGTGGAAGTTAACACATTGACTAGAATAGAAAACTATCAGATCCGGATCTTGTCTTTGAATTTGGCCATAAAGTTGTCTAATTATTGAAAGAAGATAATGAAGTGGCAGATAAACTGGAGGCTGCTAAATTCTTCCTCCTCTGTAAGACAGTGCCCACAAAGAAGGAAGTTTACACATTCGTCTCTCACAAGTTTTACAGCATGATCTACTAACGACAAAAAACAAAAGTGAAACTCGAGCTGAGATACGTGAGAAGAAGTAGGCAGAGTATTGACTTATTTTCTTTGCACTAACTGTTGCAGCAACATGAGGCATGTGTTTAATCAGACGCTGCTCATGAGGTGTGAGAGCTCAAAGTGTATCAGGAAATCAGCTGGACACAGAAAAGCATCTGTTTCTGATCTTCAAATAGGAGAGGTCATTAATCAGACTCAGTCTAAACCCGTGTTAAATATCTACCTTCTCTCTCCCGTCTCTCCTGGTCAGATCTACGAGGGAGGCTACCACTCGCTTCACCAGGACCTCCCTGAGGTGGCCGAGTCCGTGCTGAAGGAGGTGTCCGGCTGGATTACAGAACGACTCCCGGTGAATACAACGCAGCAACCGCAGGGCTCGTAGAACAACGCCACTGCCAACGAGGCCTGCTCACATTCCAGTAGTCTGTCTTAAAATACTCCTCCTCTCTGTTCTGGGAAACACTTTGGGCCTATAGACTGACGTTCTCCTCTTTCCTTTTTATATAAAGTTACTGATTTTAGCCTCGGAGCATATACTGTTGACAAAGAGAATATATCCACCCTCCTTTGTACGTATCAATCAGCCTGCGTTACACTGGGTTAATGGATGATGGGGCCAGAAATCACTTATATTTGTATACACATATTTTTGAAGCCAGCAGCATTTATGATCAGGGATAGGCTTTGTGTGTTCAAGGCAGTTTGCTTGTTTGCTCATAATTTACCATTTAAAATAAGCTGTTATTAGACCGAGCTGAAGCTCAAGTGAAGTCAAGTTTATGCTAAAGGATGCTCCACTTTAAAGTGCAATAACAGAGTTTTATTTCCTCATGGTTCAAACAGAACAGATCTTCAGAAATGTAACTGGTCATTTATACGCACCGCAGCATTTCCTTCTTCCCTATCCTCCATTATTAGAGAGGTCAGAGGTCAGGATCAGCTTCACTGCACAGTGAATATTTAACAGCTCGCTTTACAGTCTCAACACATGAGTGTAGATGATATCGGTTGACACAAAGCCGTCACAGAGACAGTTTTCCGTGTGCTCGGTTTGAAGGAGGTTTCATTCCTGATTCATATTTCTGGTAGTAAGGATTAAGCAGCCTCCTCTCTCTCCATCCTGATCGCTCTGTTTGAAATTAACCAGAGCAGAACCTCTGACAGGAGCAGCCTCACAGAGTCACTCAGTGCCACGCCGCAAAGTCTTGTAGTGATTTTTCCAAAAAGTTTGAAAATTCCACCTAAATTGTTTTATAATCATAGTCACAGCACTCATACACATTATCATTCCATTATTTAATATCTTTCTCTGACCATATTAAAGACTATATGGAAAAGGAGAGGATGCAGATTAATAGATGAAGCTGTACTTTTTGCTCTCTGTAGTTGGGAAATAGAAGCACAAGCAAATGTCAAAAGGTCTTCCATCTGTGTGACCTTTGACCTTTGGGTTCCCTGTTTGAATCAAGCGGCAACCTCCGGTCTCAAAATATGAAGCCTATGCGGAAGTGTTATAAACTGCAGTTCATGGAGTGTCCACTTGAGGCTGGCTGCAGAAACACCAGAAACCACATACACACCCATTCAAAGAAGACGATCTTTACAGCAGAAATAAACATGTTTACAGCCTGGTTCAAAAAACGGCTCAAAAGTTGGTTAGGAGGCTCAATCCCTGCCTCTTTACCTTACACTCTTTTGGATGAGTTCAGCATTTCCAATATGGCTGCCACCGACAATCGGCTTCAAAACAGCGCTTCAGAAACAGATGAGTGACATCACGGATACTACATCCATTATTTATGCAGTCTATGGTGGGAAATAGAGGCAGAAGCAAAGAGCAAGAGTTACTTTGAATATTTTCTCATTTTAAAAGTACAATTTTTCATCAATTTTATCGGTCCCTGGTTGTAATACAGTATTCCCGCCAGACGGTGGCTATAGAGCGTCTTAAAGCAGTTTGCTAACCGCATTAGCAAACAGAAGAAGAATGCTAACTGCATTAAATAGGAAAATAAGAAGAAAACATTAGCTACAGTCACTGCTTTTTTCTCAGTTTCTGAATCTCACGCTACTACACACGTATTTCCAGAGACTGAGCATGGCTGTAACATGTAAACACAGAAACACTGACATAAAGATCCAGACAGACGCTGTCAGTGCCCGCTACTAGCAGAGATTTTATTATTCTAATAATCGTCTAATAGATTCCAATGATTATTGAATAGTATTTTGGCTTGAAATGCCCATCCCTACTGCATGCATTACTACCACTAGTTGCCACAGTAGGAATCTGAACATGTGTTCAAGTTAAAAATAATCTAATTTTAGTCATAATTGCATGCATATACACAGGAAAGTTGTACAAATGAGGCCTACAGAGACTAAATATGTTTGAGTAATCTCCTTTTTAGTCATGTTATGGAGGAAAACTGAGAGACCTTGGACTCTTGACCATTGAAATGTAGTCAAAGCTTTCGCCAGATGTTTCATCATCACGAAATTATAAATAGGATGAGTGCAGCATGAGGTTTTTTAAATCTCACTTCCTTGGATAATTCCTTAAAGTAAGAATAGCTAAAGCCCTGGTCCAGCTAACACTTTTTTCTTCTCAGTATTTTGAGACTAATTCTCAAATTTTTAAGAATAGGCGCTCAAAGAAGTTATAGCAATAATGTCCCAGTCGCCTCTGTTTTGATGGCTGTTGATTACCAGCTGGACAGACACACACTGAGCTAACCGTGTAATACTGGCAAAGAGACTATAATTAGAACGTTTTACAGCAAGCACTCAGCTGTCCCTACCTGTTTATCAAGCATGTGTGTCAGCAGCTCAGGTGAAGAGTTTTAGTGTACTCGCCCAGCCTCGTGTTAGACATGATAAGGGATCAAACATGGTGCTGTTGGTAGTTCAGACACAATAAGAGTCTGTTTGTCCAACAGAAAATACATCCACCGTAAATCCTTCTCTTAAAGGGAGACGTCTCTCTATCCCCCCTGAGTTCATGCAGAGAGAGGAAGGAAAGCACAGTGTGATGTAACCACAGCAGCAGGCCGGCGCGAGGTAGAATGTTTCACAGCAACACCGACAGAGCGAGATGAGTCTCTGGCTTGATGCCTGCGCTGACTTTCTATTTCCTCACCCTTAATCTCTCTCACTCTGTCGCTCTCTCTATCTCACCCCGTGTCACCCTGTTTCACCCGTGTTTTGTATTAAGTTGCTGTGGTGACCAGCACTCTTTGTTCTGAGATTCACAGAGCCCCTTGTTCTAACGTGGATTCAAGCATCTGCACTGTCAGACACTGATATTTAAACCCACTGAGAGGCTTCGGAAGTGCAAAGATGCCCCTTATGTATACAGTCTGTGGTGTGGATTTCTAAAACTAAATTCCCGTCTCTGACCCTTCTCATGAGATCTAAACTCAAACAACTTCTGTAGATCTGTTTTGGGCTTTTAACATAACTTATAACGATTATAAATGATCTAGATCTTTACATTTCAACATGTTATCATGTTCTCTCGCATTCACCTTATTTATAAGTCTGGTTGCTCTTTTCTGTAACACATACAAAGGTTCGGTATCGGTTATATACGTGTTGTCCCGTACCTCAGAGCAATAACTAAAATATGGAAGAACAAGCGAACAGAGAGGCAGAATCCAAACTGTCTTTGGCCCCGCCTTTATATAATCTGAATGTGGTTTCCAGGTCAGTTTATCATCTGTTATCACTCCCAGAAATTAAGCTTCAGACACCTTCTCACCTTTTTGAACCATTTACAACCCTGATATTTTGATCATCCTGTTTCAATCACCCAAAGTCATATGTTGTCTTTTAATGCCAAAGGGAAGCAGAATAACATTTACAACTCATACACATTTAAAAAATAGATAGAAATGCTTCTTGGGGCACTGGTGGCCTTGTGGTCTAAGCACTCCATGCATAGAGGGTACAGTCCTCGTCGCAGAGGTCGCCGGTTCGACTCCCGGCCAGTTGGCAATTTGCTGCATGTCTTCCCCCGCTCTCTACTCCCCCATATCCTGTCTCTCTTCAGCTGTCCTGTCATTAAAAAGACAAAAATGCCCAAAAACACAACTTAAAAAAATGATAATAATAACAAATGCTTCTCATAAGAAATTCAACGTCAGGTTTAAACAGGGTATCAGGATGTAAGCCCTTCCTTTCTCCGTGTCTGTTCTCCGAGGCATCAGTGGGTGTTATTGCCAGACAAAATGTGAGGTCACATTGCAGTGGGTGCAGATCCAGATTGAGCAGTGAGGTGTTTGTCAGTCCCAGTGGGATCCAGACCCTTCACCTCCACCCGAGCTGCAGGGGTTTATACCACAAGCACTTCAAACACAATCTCCTCCTGATTGGGCTGCAGGAAGGCGCAGCACACACACAAAGGCTCAATACTCCCTGTTAAAGCACAATGAAACCAGCCTCACAGGATCCTGTGAAGCAGAGACTTTCAGAGGCTATCCCTGTCAGACCACAGGAGTGCATGTTACTGCAGTCATTAACCCTCAGAGTGAGAGAGAGAGAGTGAGAGGAGAGAAGCTGTCAGTAACCATGGCAGCTCCTTTTTTTCATTTTTCATAAGATGTGTATTTGTTAACAGTTCAGCATGTGCGGCTGACGCTGCTGCGCTTTCAGAGCCGGTTGTCCATTCTGCTGCTCTCAGAATTCCCTTTTGTGTGAGCGCCCTGATAAGAGAGCAAACAATTAGCCTCATCAGTTCACAGTGAATAACAAGAGCTGAGCACGCTCACTGAATTCATATGAGGCTGCTGTAAGAAAAACACGCCATTGACATTTTAGCAGAGAGAGAGAGATTAAAGATAGATGGATATATATATATATATTATCCTCAGAGATTGTCCTGCCTTAAAGGGGCATTCCCTGACAAAACACTCACATCTTGTAAAGCCATGTAAAGTAATCCCTGATCCAAGGCACAAAAACAAAAACCAGAACAGTAACAATCAACAAGAACATACAGCAAACATTTCAAACATTTACATTTTATATAAGCACAGTTATGTTTGAGCTACTCTCTCTCTGTAAATTAATGTACATAGTAAATAGTGTTGGGTCTTATTATTTATTTAAATTAGGAGGGATTATTATAAATAATCAGCCCCCTTCACCGGACACAGAATCACAACTGATCTTGTCTGAACCGAAATGAACCTTTACTCATTCGATTCATCTCAGAACTCCTTCCCAAGGATTCAGACTCACACATTGAGTCTTTTCTGTGTCGAGTCGCAGCCCGAAGCTGACTCAGACCCATTAACACCCGGCAGGGTGCCCGACAGCCCAACATCTAATTGTAGATCCAAAATCAGGTTAATTCCATAACGCCATACCTTGTAAGAAAATACCCAATTTAAAATATGACATAAGCATGAAAACATGAAATATTTTAAAATCTCAGATCAAGAAAATAAAATTAGTAAAAAAAAAAAAAATCATTAAAACACAATTTGTTAAAGAAATTAAAAGATTGTAGTTAAAGAAATAAAAACTATGGTTGAAAAAGGAGTTTGCATCCATTTAGTGGCCATGTTGCCACCCTTTTCTACAGGCATGCTTCTTTACATGAGCATGAAATGAAAGCAGGTTTCCATACTGAGAAATAGCCATGTCCAGGCAAATGCTCTGTTAATATGTGATAATCAACTTGACTGTTAATATCTTTTTTAATTAAGGACAGCAGGTCTATATTATCGAAGATGGCAGGAAAGTGCTTTATCTACTTAGGCTGCAGGATTAGGTGTTGTGTTGTTCCTTCTAACTCGACTTTATGACTGTTTCTAAGAAAATAGCTGTTATATATGATGGAGGACTAAGCAGCAGCGGCAGCAGCAACACAGGCAGGTCTATCTGTTGCTTTATGAGATTACTGTGCTGGGAAGCTTCAGTGCACAGTTTGCATGGATGAGGTCATGTCAGTGTACAGCAGGAACTGAAAGAGTTCATCATCACGTCTGTTAAATACCGACGATCCGAGCTGTTACACCTGAGTTTATAATAATGTGTCTTTTGTTGGCATCTGGAAAAGCAGCTGCTCTTTTCAGATCATGCATTTTGGAGCTTTTTGAAATCTGTTTTTATGAAGAAGGATAATTGATTTGCTGAACATAATTGTAATACACTGTATAATAGCACAGCATTGATAACTAATGTTGATGGAAATACAAAAATCAGTACTTTTACAAATGTTTATTTATCCTGTCTAGAGTATTTATAGGAAATGATTTTATGTATAGGCTACTATATACTGATTACTCATTGTGAGCACTTTTTACACCATACAGCAGTCATATTGTGCCATTTTTACTGACTTAAAGCTCCATGATACTTTGAATCTGGTTCAGTGTATGCACAGTCAGCATTCCCCAAAATGTATTCACAATGTTTCTGATCTGGTTTTGCGTGTAATACCAGGGTAAAATACCACTGTTGAAGTCGACATCATGTTGAATGCACTTGTCTTGTTGCTGTTTGTCACAGAGCTATGAATGTTAAAACCATCTGAGATTATAATGCTTTTGTTTGTTGCAGGATCTTAACAACCAGGGTGATATTGTTTCAGATCCTCACCTTTCAGGAACTTTGATTAAAAGGAACTTCAAATGAATGCACATTTAGATGCTTAAAGTGTCTCTGATACATCTCAAATCAAACAGGATAGTGCACATATCAGGTTTTCTCAAGCAACAAGCCTTGAGTCACACGACTACGTAGATTTCTATGGGAATATTTATTGTGTGTTTATTTTTAGATGATGGATTAGTGCTGTTTGTGCCTTATAACTATGATGAATGTGTTTCAGAGTATGAGCGTGTACTGTTTCTCTGTTTTCTCTCTGCCTGTCCTCACATCTGTTTCTCGTTCCGTAGATGTGCGTGTCTGCTTGTCCTCCTTTTTTATGTCTGTATAAAATTCAATCCGATTAGTGATCTTCAGTCTAAAACTCTCTCTGCGTGTCTTTCAGAATAGGCTCTGAAGTCACAGCGTATTATATTACAAGTTCCTTTAACCGCTTGTCATCTTTTACTCCGAATAACCACACAGGGACAAAAGGGGGTGAGGGTTTAGTCCTGCTTGGTTGCAAACTGTGCTATTTACAATTTATTCCAAGTGGTTTGATTATAGAACAGGAAGACCTTTCCATGGGTTGTGATAAAATCAGAAGTATGGTTTTTTTTCTTTTGTATGGGATGATTGCATTGCCATTATTATATATATACAACATTGTAATGTTGAGAAATCTGAAGGCTTTTATAAAAAAGACGATGCACACGCTTTGAATATAGGTAAACTAATAGATTAAATCAATAACCCTAAAGGGTCAAAAGGTTGCATGTTTTTTTCTGGGTTTATTTTCCTGTACCATGTTTTTAATGACTTGTGCTGCAACTTATCTGCACTTTTGTAAGCATTCATTCAAAACCTTCACATACACAAATGGTAGGAATGTAAATGTAGGATCTGTGTTGGTGTGGTAGAGAAAAGAATGTGTTTCTTTCTCCATCATGTTTTGTGGAAACAATATAAATCACACCCTGACGTGATCGTGCATTAACAAAAAAGGATTAAGACAGTTGAAGTTGACAGGCAGCACATCATGGACCAACATCACATTCTTCAGTCTTCCTTGTAAAGTTAGGTGTTGTGTCTTTCAACAGTTTTCTAATTAGCTAATTGTACTTGATTTAAAGAGCCATGTGCTGATACTCAACGAATCAAAAACAGACATCACCATAGATAATGTACTGCAAACTTTAGCTCCAATGTGAAGAATGACCAAATTTCACACTGTCCTGTGTTGAGTATCAGCATCAGACCGTTTGATTCAGGTGTGATGAATTATTGTATATAAGATGTATATAAAATGTAATACTGGGTTTACTTCTAAAACACTGAAATTCATTCTACCTGTTACTGGAATGTTCATAATGTCCAAACTCTCTGACAGAATAAACTATATGACTCTTTAACTTCACAGCCTGGCTCCAGTCATTTCACAGATTAGAAACAGGAATGAAAACTGTACAACATCGAGCCTTTCAGATCAAAACTGAAGTGTTATTTATTTGTGAAACTAGCGTGCTTTTGGGAATGATTGTTGTATGCAGATCAGCAACTAGATCGGGTCGTGGGGACAGCGATATAAGCATCCCTCTTTGTAGCAACCTTTTTTCAGTTCCTTCTGGGGTATCCCAAGGCGCTCCCAGGCCAGATGGGATATATTATCCCTCCACCGAGCTCTGTCTACACTGAGGCCTCCTCCGAGGTGCACATGCCTGCAACACCTCCAAAGGAGGCCTCCTTTTCAGATGCCTGAACTACCTCAACTGACTCTTTTTCAGTGGTGGACAAAGTACACAGTTCCATGACTGAAGTCAAAGTATGGATCCTCCTGGTCAAATATTACTCCAATACAAGTGAAGGTTGCTCTGTCAGATTATTACTTGAGTTAAAGTCCTGAAGTACTTGCTTTTAAAAATAATGAAGTATTCAAAGTACATAGGAGTACATTCTGTTACATCAGGTTCATTTAGAAACCCTTACTGGAAATCTGTAAAAAGTATACCATGGAATAAAAACAGGAACTAAGTTACTACAAGCACAGACACCTTAGTTTGAAATGTTCATCTGGAATGAATCAAACGTTACGTAGCTCAACACGCTCTCTCAGGTTGGACAGTGAATGTTTGTTTGTTTGGGCAGAGTGGGAAACAGGGAGAACATTTCAAACCATACGTATCATTCTTCATTTCAAAAACCTCTAACACGGGCTGAAGATATGGACATGGGTGCTCAGGTGGAGAATTATAGCCATCATTACCACCTCTTAATGAACGGCCTGATCTGAGTGATGCTCTGTGTTTGCTCCACGTTCAACCGTGGAGACGCATGATATACAGGTACGACTAAACCACTGAGACAAACAGAACTACACAAACACAGTTTACTGTCTTAGGATCAGATTTCAGAAAAGAGAAGGACATTCCTGACCTGACTTCAAAGCTAAAGTAGTGAGTAATTAGAGCATTGATAGAAATGTAGCGGAGTCAAAAGTATATTTGTCTTTAAATTGAGTAAAAGTAATAAGTTCCCCAAAAAAGAATACTCAAGTAAAGTACAGATACTAAAAACATGTACTTAAGTACAGTACTCAAGTACTTTTACTTTGTTACTGTCCACCACTGTTCCTTTTGAAGTGAGGGACAAACCGCTCTACTCTGGGATCCAAGCTCCTGACCCTATCTCTCTCAGGCTGTGCCAAGCCACCCTTCAGTGGAGACTCATTTCCACCACCTGTATTCTCGATCTCATTATTTTGTCACTACAGTGGAGGGTTGGAACATATATGCGTGCCTCCCTGCATTCACAGTTAAACCTCTGCAAATGATCCAGAACGCAGCAGCACATCTGGTCTGGTCTTCAACCAGTTTAAGACAGCTCATGTCATTCCCCTGCTCATGCAGCTCGCATCAGATACAAAACTCTAATCATGACTTACAAAGCAGTCACCAAAACTGCTCCAGTTTACCTGGAACCCCTCATCCAGGTCTACACCCCTTCTCGCCTGCTACGCTCAGCCTCTGAAAAGCGCCTAGTGCTTCCAGCACATAAGGCCTCAAAATCACTAGCTGGACTCTTCTCTTCTGTTGTCCCTAAATGGTGGAATGAATTGGCCAACTCAATTCAATCTGCAGAGTCCCTCTCTACTTTCAAAAGACAGCTAAAGACCCAGCTCTTTAGGAAGCACTATGCACTTAGCTAGACTGTTCTCCACTGTTGTCCCCAGTGGCAGATCATGTCTTCCAGCTACAGTTGACTCACACTGTCCTGCTCTACCCTGGGAATCTGTGTTCAGGTCTTGAGTGACCCAGCACTTGGTACTTTGGTCATTATTGTGGTGATGTTAATTGTTGATGATGATAATGGAAGGTCTTAAATTGTTTGGTTGCTTCATTGTAGATGTTCCTTATTTAAAATAAATAAAAAAATAAAAAAAATAAAATCCTTATTTACTTTTGTGCATTGCCTTTACACTGCTTGGCAGTACCTGCACCCAAATTGACTTGAAGCACTTTGTTACTCTTACTGAACTTGTTTCCTCTTGTCTAGATCTTTGCTTGTGTTGTTCTTGTTCTCGTATGTACGTTGCTTTGGATAAAAGCGTCTGCTAAATGACATTGTAACATTGTAACATTGTCTATCTACTGGTAATAGAAAGCTTCGCCACCACTCACTCTCCAATAGTGGGTTAAATAGAATTTAAGAGGTTCATTTTCATGCTGTATTACATACTGCAGATTAAAGTTGGATGATATTTGAGCCATTTGACCTGGCTCAGCTGGGTTCTCTGGGTGTCACCTGTGAAACTATCTGTAGTTTCAAACTGTCCTGCAGTTGAGTGATTTAAATTGGTGGGGAAGGTTAAGAAGCTTCAACACTTCAGCCACTAGGTGGTGGTAGAGCATCACAGAAGATATTTTGAATAGCTGAGGTTATAGGAGTGCAATTTAAAGCTGTGTCAATAACAGTGCAAAAACATCTTAATCATGGATGAAGTAAGGATTTTAAAAAAAAATATGGAATAAACCAAGATTAATCTTTCATCTCGTATTTCTCTTACAGTTTTTCATTAGAGGGAGCAGCTTTAGTGTACTGATATTGATAACACACATGCATTAGTGCTTTTATCAGCTGGTTACTGAGCATGTTACACAGTCTTGGCAGGACAAACATGTGAAGTAATCTTGAGGAATTGGACAGTAAAATGTGTTTCTATAGGTATTACTGCTTCATTTAAGTGATTAAAGAAACAAGGAAGTGTAAGACTGAGATAAACCAAGGTACACAAGCTGGTAGAATGTCACTCTATGTGTCTGGTTTCTCCTCGTTAGTCTTTGTTCTCTCCTCATCAGAATTAGGATTATGATCAGTCAGGTTTATTTAATCTTAAATAGCTTGTCACATACAAGGAGTTGATGTCTATGTGCAAAGGCAACGAACACAGGAGAACAGACTGGGAAAAGATCAACATAACAATATAGAATTAAAAAAAACAATATAATGCAAAAACTTTACAACATGTTTAATGGAAGAGCTGTCTAGTTGTACAGGAATGTGCAAGAACATGGTGGGTGCATATATCTTGCATTTTATCATTTAGAGACAGTGTTCATCCTCAAGTCCAAACCTGGACAAAATTAAAGAAATACCACTCAAAAGTTTGGACACACCTTCTCATTCAATGTTTTTTTATTTATTTTCATTATTTTCAACATTGTAGATTAATACTGAAGACATCAAAACTATGACATAATCTGGTTTTACAATAATCTGGATTACAACAGTAGTCAAATAGGGCTATCCATTGTGTACTAACCCTACCTCTGAACAACACAACTGATGGTCTCAAACACATTAAGAAGGCAAGTCATTCTACAAATGAACTCTTGACAAGGCTCATGTTAATTAGAAACCATTCCAGGAGACCACTTCATGAAGCAGACTGAGAGAATACCAAGAGTGTGCAAAGCTGTCATGAAGGAAAAAGGGGGCTACTTTACAGAATCTAAAATATGAAACAGATTCTGCTTTGTTTAACACTTTTTTGTTCATTCAATAATTCCATATATGTTCTTTCATAGTTTTGATGTCTTTGGTATTAATCTACAGTGTTTACAATCATTAAAATAAACACAAACATTGAAGGAGAAGGTGTTTCCAAACTTTTGACTCCTAGTGTATGTCTCTATGTTTATTCCATGATACTAAAACTCAGCATGCAAACATGCCTGCACCACATAGTACACATTATCTTTTTGACTATTCTGCACACTTTATTCTTGCTCCATTTTCTCACGCCTTCTACGCCACGCTTTGGAAATGTAGGCTAGCAGGTCTCCTTGAGACATTTTTGGAGTTTTCTCAAACCACATCAGCAGCAACTCCCAAAGGATAGCCCTTCTTGGAAAGTCAAGATCATGAGAGCCAACTGCAAATGTGAATATTATTTTCTGCCACAGTCAGTATGAACGTTGTGCGACATATATTCCAGTGATTCCAACGGAAAATCTTTCCACAGAAAAATGCATGCTCCCATGGGTGATCTACAGACATGAGAGTTGATGTCACACGCAGTCAGCTCAGTAGTGTGGTGATTAATCGTGACATGGAGGAACGGTGAGGATCCCAAGCTAATTGATTTCAGCGTGTGTAATCGGCCTCCATCATCTGGTGTACCCTGTGAGAGTGAGGAGTGTCAGTCCGGTGATGTGGTTTATTCTAAGGAATTTCAATTTGCAAATGTTTAAACCACAAAAATCTTACTTCTTTTACTATCATTTCAATGAATGTGGTGCTTCTAAAGTTCATGTTCCCAGCAGAGGGAGCCTGCAGGTCGGTTTCCTCTTGTGTTTGTGAGAATCAAAGACCCGAGCCAATCAGAAACCAGTATGAGGAATTAAATCCAGGCTCGCTGTGGCCATGGCAACGGCTTTACCTCTGTGACAGCCGAGGAATGGAAATGGAAGAGATGCTACATGGTGCTGCTAGGCACAACCTCTCAGGAAGGGCTATCTATGCAACATCAGGGCCCCTCTCCTCTTTGAGTGGCTCATTTCTGCAGAGCAATGAGACACAACCTGACTGATCAAACAACACCAGCACTGACACAAGAGAGTCCCTCAGAGTGAGGTGCAGAGGAGCTGAGTGTTATACCACAGTTTACCTTTGCACATAACATCACAGGCAGAATAGAATAGGGTGTACTTTATTAATCCCCAGAGGAAGACAGTCAGGTGTCTGGCAGATAGAATTATAAAAGTCACATAAAACAAGTCATCCAGGTGTCTGTCAGCTCATCTCCCATTGGCTAGAGAGTTCTGAAGCCTAATGGCTGCAGGGATGAATGATTTTCTGTATATCTGAGTCCTGCAGCGCAGAGAGATGAGCCGTCCACTGCTGCTGTTTCTCTGGTCCACAAAGAAGTTGTGAAGTGGATGATCTGTGTAATTTAGAATGGCCTCTAGCTTCTTCTGTGTGCATCTCTCCACCACAGCCCCCAGTGAGTCCAACCTGGATCCAGCTCTTTTCACTAAGCCCATTTTGGCCTTAATTAATACTTTCCTTATGAGCTCGTGTTCTAGAGATGTCCACCAAAGACCTCCACTGTAGGTGTGGTCCAACTCTAAATGTGCAAACATCTTATTACCTTCATTTACGCCTCTTATGGATACAACAAATCTGATTGGTAGACGTTTCCCGGTCCTTCATCCTGATTGGTCGAGCTTGCTGTCAATCAGTGTCAGCCCCGTTGGCCACGCCTCCTCACGCCTGCAGGATTCAGCAGTGGTTCCTCATAGTGGATCCTTCGTGCACGCAGAGCTGCAGAGAGCCTCGCCGGGAGGGAGGAAACGTGTTCACTGTGAGCTTCTCCCGCTGTGATTACCCGTCTTAAAGGTGGAATAACGTTTAAAGGAGTTTTGTATTTCACGGCTGTGAGCTGCAGCGCTGTTACCGTCGAGTTCAGGATCTGTCACCTGACTGCAGCAGCTGGTTCAGTCTTCAGGAGAGTCTCGGCAGCTGTCAAGAGGAAACCGGCAGGGGCTAGCAAGTTAGCAAGGTAGCCTGCCAGCTAGCCAGCTCTCACTCCAGCTACAACAAGTCCCACCCTCCTCCCTCAGGACGCGGACTGCGAAGAACCAGCAGTGGGGTGAAGTCGACTGCTTTCCCCTATAAGCTCAACCAGCACCGCGGTCCAGCTGGCTTCAAGGCTAAACCAGACCTCTTAGTGAGCAGGGTGAAGGTTGGATGAGTTCTGGTGAGGGGAGCTACCCTGGCAGAGAGACTGGCTCAGAAGAAGAGGAGAAATAAGACTGAACCAGGAAGACACCGAGCAGGAGGGGACTGGGGAGGCAGAATCTCACGTAAGTACCCAAGCTGGTGATGTTAGCTTCACACACAGCTAACCCCGTGTAAGCTGCTGTGCTTGTACTGTAACGTTGATCCAGCCGGGTCCTTATTATCTGAGGCTTAGTTAGCTCCTGGTGCGCCACACTATACTGTAAGCTAACGGCTCCTTGAAGGTGGGACACCAGCTAGCATGTTAGCTAGGTGTGTTTGCAGCCTGTGTCTGCTACAGCTAGTCCCTGTCAGATTAGTGTTGTGGCTTACTTCACTCGGGTGGTCATCTTGTCTATCTCTGGAACAAACAGCCAGGTAAACCTGTGGTGAGGAGTATTAGCTCATTAGCTCTACTGCTAGCTAGTTTCAGCCGGCCACCAACTCCAGCTGACAGTTCAAGTAATGACGGAGCCGAGCAGTCATGTTTCTGAAACCAAGCCAGTTTCTTTACTGTTTCTCCACAGTTAATAAGGCTCAGATCTATGTGGTGAAGCTGGTGGGACTTGTGTCCACTCACTGACAATGTCACAGCAACACTTGATGTACGGCTACAGCGCCAAAAGGCAGTGAAGCAGCACCTCCAGGGACAGAATCCAGACTGTTCCAGCACATTTGAACCCTCCTGTTATGCTCACATTTTACTGAGCTGTGCATCCTTCTATATGTCAGCTCCAGCCCTGTGTTGTGTGAATCATCAATGTCTTCACAGGGCAATATCTCCCACCCCACAGTACAGCAAATATCAATGTTCTCATAGGAAAGAAATGTCCCCCCCCTGCTCCATGTTGTTTGACCTCTCAGAAGTTCTCACAGTACGAAAGGTATGGTGATGTCAGGTTAGGGCAAGCGGCAACCTCCAGTCTAAAAATATGAGTCAAATGTGGAATTGTTAAAAACTGCAGTTCATCGAGGATCCACTTGAGGCTGGATCCCGAAGTACCGGAAACCACATACACACCAATTCAAAAAGGCCGATCTTTAAAGCAGAAATAAACATATTTACAGCCTGGTTCAAAAAGACTAGTGTAGTCTGGATAGCTCATTTCTCGATCGGCACACACTGTACGGGGGGTGATTTTTTTTCCTAACGCAGCAACTTTGAAGATATTGAGATTACGAGTCTTCCAGTAAGAGGCACAGCCGACTTGATTACAGGCGAGAACACTGTATCTGTTGGCGAGGAGGCTCAAAGCCCGCTTCTTTATGTTACACTGACTCGACAGCAGCAATATGGCTCCCACCGACGATTGGCCTCAAAACAGCGCTTCAGAAACAGATGGGTGACGTCATGGAGACTACTTCCATATTTCATGCTGTCTATGGTGAGGGCCTTAAAGCAGAGGGAGGTTTTCCTTGATAATAAAATTGTATGTACCTCAGTATCATGCAAAAACAACCAAAACAAATATGTGTAAAAAGTAGATATTTCTTATGTTTTAAACAGCTAAAACAGCCAGGGGTCAAATTGACCCCAAAGAACAAGGATGCGTATTAAATGTAAGATAAGATAAGATACTCCTTTATTCTTCCCACAACGGGGAAATTCATGGAGTTACAGCAGCAAACAAGAAGGTGTACAGAACAAGAATTTCAACAAGAATATATATAGAAAAGAAATGTCCATCAGAGACGACAGCTTGTCCATAATTCTCCTGTCAGCCACCACCTCCACAGGGTCCAGGACTGAGCTGGCCTTCTTCACCAGTTAGTTCAGTCTTGCTCTCCTGTATCCTGTCCGCCCACAGCAGGTGAAATCCTTCCAATGTGGCGTTTGTGTCCGGTGTTAGCTCTGTTAGCATGATGCTACTCTGCCAGTATTCCCTCTGGTGCTGGGTTAGCTCGTCCACCTTATCGTAGATAGATCTTACATTCCCCATAACGGTGGGTGGAAGGACAGGTCCATGTCGTCTTTTTTAGCTTGCACCTCAGTACCAGCACGTCGTCCTTGCCTCCTTCTCCTCAGCTTGCAGAGAACATCGGGCCTAGCATTGTTTAGCATCAACATGCTACGGGCTGCTAACAGCTGATCTCGTATGTAAACAATTTTACCAAGGTTACACACAGGATCTCCGGACACATACAGGAACCAAAATAGTAAACACCACTGCAAACGTTGCCAGTTTGGTATCCATGGTCAACAAATGAGTCATTAAAGTCATGACATGCTCCAAATACAAAGAGAACTAAACAGATATGAAAAAAAAGAGTTGAAAAAAGAACACATTATGTGTGGAGGATATTGGAACATATCATATCATATTATTACTATTTTTTACCCAGTTGTCCCCTTTGAATTAGGAAAAGTCATGAAATATGAAGCAAAAAAATATGTTAACCATATTTTTTAGAGACGTTAAACATTGAATGGGGTCAAATTGACCCCAAGGATAACAGGAGGGTGGATCCAACACACAGTCACTAAACATTCACAAGCTGCTTGAAACTACACTGGAATAGTAAAAGTACAGGAAAGCTGTAAAAATCAACAGTTAACCACATCTCACCCCAGCACTCAAACACAAGTGTGAAGCCGCAAACAGACTCTGACTCATTCTCTCTCCTCCTGCAGATAGATAGCAAACGCCGCCGCTGAGCCACGCACAACCATGAGTATTGAGATACCAGTGGGGCTGACAGAACTGCTGCAGGGTTACACCGTCGAGGTGCTGCGACAAAGGCCGTCAGACCTGGTGGATTTTGCAGTACAGTACTTCACCCGTTTGCGGGACACCAGAAGTCAGGATGGAGGCGGCGCTGGTGGCAAGGCAGGGAAAGGGGTGGTGTTTGATGGAGAGCCGATGCAAACGGAGTCTAACGGAGAGGACGATGAGGACGACGATTCTGACTTTGAACGTAAGTGATGTTCTTTTGTTATAGTAAATGGACTTCTATATCTCTGTCTGAGCACTCTTTACACTCCCCATCAGATTCACTCTCTGGTAGTAGAGGCTGCTATAGTGAGGCACCATCAGTGTTCATCTCATTCACACACATTCACACACCGCTGAACAACAGAGGGAGCTGTTTGGGGTTCAGTGTCTTCCCCACTTCGGCATGTGACTGCTGGAGCTGGGATCGAACCGCCAACCTCCCAACTGATGAATGACCCACTACCCACTGAGCCACATTATGATTGTCAGCTGTTCTTTTGAACGTGTGCATGTGTGCAGATACAATGGATTTTAAGTGTTTGTGTGAGAAGAACTGGAGAGTGAAAGAGAAAGAGAAAGTGAAGGTGATGCTTGGTGTAGAATCAAACTCACCTCTTCCTTTGAGACTGGCTTTCCATTTACGAGACCGGCAGCCCTCTTCTTCTACTCGTGTAATCTAGGTCTTCTTCATCGAGTAGTGACTTGGTGGATTTAAAACAGGACTTCATGTTTAAATCTAATCCATCTTGTATCAGATCCTTCAAACCGGAAAGCTTTGGTGAATGTTGCTTCCCAGACAAATTGTGAAAATAGGAACTTGTGCACTTTTGGTTCCCAAAGTGGGGGTCGCGAGACACTAATGGGGGATCCCATATCTTTTTTCCTCATTAAGTAATCTAAATTTTCATATTTTTCCATTACCTTAAATATATTTGGGAAAAAGTAATTACATTTGAAATGAAACACATTTTTTTTGTTACTAGTTTTCTGCCTTTCCTTGTTGCCAGATGACTCCTAAGTTCAGTATTAGGGTTAGCTGACAATAACAAAGCATCAGTAGCAGCAGTTAATTCATACCAGCACATCAGGATCCAACCACATGCGCATGTAGGTGTATCATTTTTTGCAGACCAGCTAAATGAAGTATGAAGCTACATTCGAGGGGCAGTGGGGGTCGCCAGTCTTTGGCACCTATATTTTGTGGGTCACGGGCCGAAAAGTTTGGGAACCCCTGATCTAGTATGACTTAAAAAAACATTATAGGAGCTAACCCAAGGATACAGATGAGTTATGGTTGCAAGATAGAGTGGCAGAAATTGGACTTTTTTGCTGATAAGGAGCAAAATGTCACAACCAAACTAGAATTTGCAATGGATGTGGGCAAACACTCATCTTCCTACTGTATCGTTTTATCAAATTATTCAAGAGGAGGAGGAAACGCTCTGAAATGTAATCCAAGATCCTGTCAAACTGAAATATAATGACCTGACAGTCAATTAAAGTGGAAATTGAATACAAATATATGTGATGACATGAACACATCCCTAGGCATAGATCCAGATCTAAACTGAAGAGTTCATGAACTGTATCTGGTCCTGATCCTACACAGTATGCTACCTTCAGATAAAGCAGTGCCTCTCTCTATCACTCCCCTGTGTTTTGACAGACTGGCAGAAGATGTAAGCTGCTCCACAGCTCGCTCTCTCCTGAGCAGCTGAGAGCAGCGTGGCCTAGATCACATCACTGCGCTGCGCTGTGATGCCAGGGGCTGTTACCTTGTGAATGAGGTCTTGTGTTTTCTCAATGACTGTATCTGTTGTGTTGATTTGTGTGTCTGTCACAGGCTTATAAATGTTCTTTGCAAGTTCCTTTTTTAAGCTCGTTACAGAATATCTCATGCCTCTTTTGTGGAAATGCCAAATGAATGCAATCTAAAAGCTTCAAGTGTTGTATTAGCGTGCACAGTTCTTCTCCTGTTAGTATCACTGGCAGATACTCAAGCAATGGTGGAGTGTTGCATCTAGTTGTTGGGGAAAAGAGTAGATCGCCTTGTGAATTCATCACGTTTCCTCTGAGTGAGTTTTGTTTGCAGATGTAGCTGTAGTGATTCATTTATAAGTTAACTACATACATCACCAGTCAGAAGTGTGGACACACCTTCTCATTACAACAGTAGTCAAATAGGACTATCCATTGTGTACTAACCCTACCTCTGAACAACACAACTGATGGTCTCAAACACATTAAGAAGGCAAGTCATTCTACAAATGAACTCTTGACAAGGCTCATGTTAATTAAAAACCATTCCAGGAGACCACTTCATGAAGCAGACTGAGAGAATACCAAGAGTGTGCAAAGCTGTCATGAAGGAAAAAGGGGGCTACTTTACAGAATCTAAAATATAAAACAGATTCTGCTTTGTTTAACACTTTTTTGTTCATTCAATAATTCCATATATGTTCTTTCATAGTTTTGATGTCTTCAGTATTAATCTACAGTGTTTACAATCATTACAATAAATACAAACCCTTGAATGAGAAGGTGTGTCCAAACTTTGGACTGGTAGTGTGTGTTCATGACGCATGTGAAAATGTTCATCTCCACTGAAAGCAATATTGGCCCACCTTGGAGATTGGTACAAACTGGCTCATGGTAGAATAGGGATTACTGTTCCGGTCTCTCTGCTCTCACAAGTGGGGTTTGGCTGCTGTCACACAGCTGTAACCTCAGCTGTTGGAGCCTTGTGTGTGTGTGTGTGTGTGTGTGCGCGCGTGTACGTAAGCGAGTGCTCGTGAAGGCAAGCAGATGGGTTATGGCTCGTAATCACACCCGTTCAAATTCCAGCCCAGTGACGACGTTGAACGCTTTCTTCCCAGTTCATTCTGATTAGCCATTAGCTGTTGAGCATTTTTCAGATCTGCATCCGAGCAGGCAATGAAGGGAGGCTGACCCGGGAGCAGATCCTGCTGCCTTCCAGGGGGAATCTTTCGCCTGATGCTGTGGGTCACACACATGACAAACCCCACAGTAGGTTATCCAGTTTAGCTCGTTTACGCCGCCCTCAGGGGAATTCATTCCTGATGGGAACAACACAGGCCTTTATCGTGACCAACATCATGTGCTCCGGCCAGACCACTACTGGAGCCTACTGGTATAAATAGTACCAAAGAACCACTCGTGTGCTGCAAAATGATTTGGTCTAATGAGGATAACGCTGAAATGTAGTTTGTAAGACTCAATGGCAAAGCAGAGATGTCTATTCTCATATTTTCATTCTTTCCACTGATGACATACCCAGGCATGTAGGTACAACCCCTGAGACACTGAAGAAACTACAAACATTTCAGTTACAGGGTGCCGTTGGCCTAGCTGTCTAAGCATGCGCCCCAAATACAGAGGCTATAGCTCTCGTCGGGGAGGTCGCAGGTTTGATTCCAGCCTCGACCCTTTGCTGCATGTCCTCCCCCTCTCTCTGCTCCCCACATTTCCTGTCCAATCCATTAAAGGCCAAAATGCACCAAAATATGACTTAAAAAACGGCAACATTTCAGTCACAATACTATCATGTAATTACAACTCCCCTGTTCTGGTTCCAGTTAGGACCCTGTTGGATGTCCATACATGTTGAGTGACACAATCTTAGTGCCAAGCTTGGGTTCATCCTGTAAGTTCTGCCTTTTTTTTTTACATTTCTCTCAGAGATTTGAGAAATATTTTAGCTTAAAGCTGGGGTTGGTAGTCAGAATTAGATAGACTGAGTCCTGAGGAAACGCTACATTGAAATTCATGCTAGTGTGAAAAAATATCGATACAGCAATGTATCACGATACTTTGACCTCAGATATAAGATCGATATTTCAACTCTTAATATCGATTTTTTTGCAAAAATAAAAATTCGTATTTTAGCCGAGGTGGAACTAAAATACGACTTCAGTATTTCAAAAACAAGAAAGTGGAACAGTTATTTTCAAGCAAATAGTTTTGACTTAATTTGTCCTTTCAATTTTGAGTAATATTGTGTGACTTACATGTAAACCATCTCTAGCTTTTTCTTAGTTAACTGTGTAGAATATCACAATACATCACAATAAAGGGATATCGTGATATACCGTGATACTATCGTATCGTGACCCAAGTATCGTGATGTGTAACGTATCGTGAGGTTCTTGCCAATACTCACCCCTAGTTTTCCGTGACTACTGGAGATGTGCAATGATTTTTTGAATATTTGAATATTCGTTCACTTATTCAAAATCGAAGAGTTACTTTGAATATTTTTTCATTTTAAAAGTACAATTTTTCATCGTTTTCTCTGGTCCCTGGTTGTAATACAGTATTCCCGCCAGACGGTGGTTATAGAGCGTCTTAAAGCTAGGGTTGGTAGTCTCGGAAAACCAGCATGAATTTGAATGTAGCTTTTCCTCATGACTCCGTCTAACCCCTCCCCTCCTCCCTCGGAGCTCCTCCAAAACGACGCCCCCCGCTCACATGCACGAGCGCCGCTGATTCTCGACCATATGATGGTGACTGATTCAAAACCGGTCCTCACCAAAACATTCTCATAGTGAAAGTTAAAAACACAAACAAACATGGCTGCTGTTAGCACTCACAACTATCATGCTAGCATTATCCAGTTGTACTGGTGACACGATATCAGGAGAAAAGTTATAACACATATATAATACTGTAACAGCTCTACTGTTTGTTAAACGTGTTCAGTGTAGATGTTCTTAATTCCTACAGTGTTGACGGTCAGTGAAGGCATCAGGAGAGGTGTAGAGTGTGCGAGTGGGAGAGAGGAGAGACAAGAGGAGAAGTTCTTCATTCATTCAAACATTGATTGTTGTTTTGTTGGTTGGCGTGATCACGGCCGGCAGTGACCGGTTATTAAAACTCAACGTGTTCACGAATCAGCTCGTCATCATTACAGCGTCCGGACGGACGCTACAATACATCTACATTTTCTGTAAGACTTACTGAACGTCATTAATTATTCTGCTTGTTGGTGAGAGCTTTTTAGACTCTGATCCGGACTACAGTCCTGAGCAAAGCACCTCATCAGGTCAGAGGGGACAGGCCCGAGGACGAGCGAGAGGGGCAGTCAGTAGAGTCAGGGGAAGCAGAGGCAGGAGACGGGGACTCGGAGGAGTGCACACCGGGGAAATGTACGCGCAGGAGGAGGGCAGAACGGCTGGACGGGATTTGAATGGTTTAAAATTTGGGGAGCCAAAAAACAGTGATTGGTTGGTGTTTTCCCAGGTTTACTCTGGCTGTAGATAGCAGCTTTTTTTACTTCTTTTTTAAGAACACATCATGTAATGATTGCCATCAGGACATAAAGATCATTTTAACCAGTATAACAAAAAGTGTATCTAAATCTGATTACCAACCCCAGCTTTAAAGCCGCATTAAATAACAGAAGAAGAAGAATGCCAACTGCATTAAATAGCAAAAGAAGAAGAACTCATTCGAATAATCGTTGAATAGATGCCAATGATTATGGAATAGTATTTTGCCTTGAGATGCCCATCCCTAGTGGCTGCCAACCCCAGCTTTAAGTCTGCAAGATTCATTTTCTCACCTTGAGCACAACTCGTAAACTTGCTCCGTCAGCCTGTGACCTTTTAAAGTAGGACACTTACTCATTTCAGGTTTGCCTGTTCATTAAAAAGTACAGCAGTATAAACGTTTAATTGAGCACACGCGTAGAACACCTCTCTGGATAGGAGAAGCATTAACATTGGAGCTCTGAAGAAGAAAGCAATTAGTTTCAAAAGTCAGGAGTTTGAAGGTGAAGTGCTGATCCTGTAACATGATCATGGTCTGTATCTAGTGTATTCATTGCATGTAAAAAAAAAACCCTCAACACTCTATTGTCTATTGTGTTTTATTAGGCTACTTGCAGTCATGATGATTCACTGGTGTGCTCTTAACCTTCCATTTGTGCTGCAGGAAACTGCTGCGTATGACTGTTCCGACTAAACGCCTCAAATGTAAATGAGGTAGATAGCTGGTAATGTATTCCCATGGACAGCACAGTGTTCTCCTGAAACATGACGTCCTTTTGTTCATGCCTTGTTTTCCTAACTGTTGCTGCCTAAATCCACAGCCAGATCACCACGCAGGCCTCAGCTGCTTAACAAAAGGGGATATTGTTGTGAATACAAACTGTTGTACCTCCATCATGCTTGGTGATGTTGGGAGATTTGAAGTAACCCTTTCTGAGTTCAGACTGAGTCAGCAGTGGTATGTAAGTGGATTGAACAAAGGCTGTGCTCATGTCTGTGGAACAGTTTACTTTCAGAATCAGAAATACATTATTTATCCCAGGGGGGAAATTCAGTCATTATAGTTCTATACACAATAAGTTTAACAAATACAATAATATGCTACACTACCAGTCAACCGTTTGGAAACACCTTCTCATTCAAGGGTTTGTATTTATTGTAATGATTGTAAACACTGTAGATTAATACTGAAGACATTAAAACTATGAAAGAACATATATGGAATTATTGAATGAACCAAAAAGTGTTAAACAAAGCAGAATATGTTTTATATTTTAGATTCTGTAAAGTAGCCCCCTTTTCCCTTCATGACAGCTTTGCACACTCTTGGTATTCTCTCAGTCTGCTTCATGAAGTGGTCTCCTGGAATGGTTTCTAATGAACATGAGCCTTGTCAAGAGTTCATTTGTAGAATGACTTGCCTTCTTAATGTGTTTGAGACCATCAGTTGTGTTGTTCAGAGGTAGGGTTAGTACACAATGGATAGCCCTATTTGACTACTGTTGTAATCCAGATTATGGTAAAACCAGATTATTTCATAGTTTTGATGTCTTCAGTATTAATCTACAATGTTGAAAATAATTAAAATAAATAAAAACCATTGAATGAGAAGGTGTGTCTAAACTTATGACTAGTAGTGTATGTAGAAAATAAATCCATGGTTGAAGTCCCCGGAGATCAGGAAGAGGGCACTCAGATGGTCTGTCTAGAGATCAGGAAGAGGGCACTCTGGTGGTCTGTCTGGAGATCAGGAAGAGGGCACTCTGGTGGTCTGTCTGGAGATCAGGAAGAGGGCACTCTGGTGGTCTGTCTGGAGATCAGGAAGAGGGCACTCTGGTGGTCTGTCTGGAGATCAGGAAGAGGGCACTCTGGTGGTCTGTCAGGAGATCAGGAAGAGGGCACTCTGGTGGTCTGTCTGGAGATCAGGAAGAGGGCACTCTGGTGGTCTGTCAGGAGATCAGGAAGAGGGTACTCTGGTGGTCTGTCTGGAGATCAGGAGGAGGGCACTCTGGTGGTCTGTCTGGAGATCAGGAAGAGGGCACTCTGGTGGTCTGTCTGGAGATCAGGAAGAGGGCACTCTGGTGGTCTGTCTGGAGATCAGGAAGAGGGCACTCTGGTGGTCTGTCTGGAGATCAGGAAGAGGGCACTCTGGTGGTCTGTCTGGAGATCAGGAAGAGGGCACTCTGGTGGTCTGTCTGGAGATCAGGAAGAGGGTACTCTGGTGGTCTGTCTGGAGATCAGGAAGAGGGTACTCTGGTGGTCTGTCTGGAGATCAGGAAGAGGGCACTCTGGTGGTCTGTCTGGAGATCAGGAAGAGGGCACTGGAGGTCTGTCTGGAGATCAGGAAGAGGGCACTCTGGTGGTCTGTCTGGAGATCAGGAAGAGGGCACTCAGGTGGTCTGTCTGGAGATCAGGAAGAGGGCACTCTGGTGGTCTGTCTGGAGATCAGGAAGAGGGCACTCTGGTGGTCTGTCTGGAGATCAGGAAGAGGGTACTCTGGTGGTCTGTCTGGAGATCAGGAAGAGGGTACTCTGGTGGTCTGTCTGGAGATCAGGAAGAGGGCACTCTGGTGGTCTGTCTGGAGATCAGGAAGAGGGCACTGGAGGTCTGTCTGGAGATCAGGAAGAGGGCACTCTGGTGGTCTGTCTGGAGATCAGGAAGAGGGCACTCTGGTGGTCTGTCTGGAGATCAGGAAGAGGGCACTCTGGTGGTCTGTCTGGAGATCAGGAAGAGGGCACTCTGGTGGTCTGTCTGGAGATCAGGAAGAGGGTACTCTGGTGGTCTGTCTGGAGATCAGGAAGAGGGTACTCTGGTGGTCTGTCTGGAGATCAGGAAGAGGGCACTCTGGTGGTCTGTCTGGAGATCAGGAAGAGGGCACTGGAGGTCTGTCTGGAGATCAGGAAGAGGGCACTCTGGTGGTCTGTCTGGAGATCAGGAAGAGGGCACTCTGGTGGTCTGTCTGGAGATCAGGAAGAGGGCACTCTGGTGGTCTGTCTGGAGATCAGGAAGAGGGCACTCTGGTGGTCTGTCTGGAGATCAGGAAGAGGGCACTGGTGGTCTGTCTGGAGATCAGGAAGAGGGCACTCTGGTGGTCTGTCTGGAGATCAGGAGGAGGGCACTCTGGTGGTCTGTCTGGAGATCAGGAAGAGGGCACTCTGGTGGTCTGTCTGGAGATCAGGAAAAGGGCACTCTGGTGGTCTGTCTGGAGATCAGGAAGAGGGCACTCTGGTGGTCTGTCTGGAGATCAGGAAGAGGGCACTCTGGTGGTCTGTCTGGAGATCAGGAGGAGGGCACTCTGGTGGTCTGTCTGGAGATCAGGAAGAGGGCACTCAGGTGGTCTGTCTGGAGATCAGGAAGAGGGCACTCTGGTGGTCTGTCTGGAGATCAGGAAGAGGGCACTCTGGTGGTCTGTCTGGAGATCAGGAAGAGGGCACTCTGGTGGTCTGTCTGGAGATCAGGAAGAGGGCACTCTGGTGGTCTGTCTGGAGATCAGGAAGAGGGTACTCTGGTGGTCTGTCTGGAGATCAGGAAGAGGGTACTCTGGTGGTCTGTCTGGAGATCAGGAAGAGGGCACTCTGGTGGTCTGTCTGGAGATCAGGAAGAGGGCACTCTGGTGGTCTGTCTGGAGATCAGGAAGAGGGCACTCAGGTGGTCTGTCTGGAGATCAGGAAGTGGCCACTGGTGGTCTGTCAGGAGATCAGGAAGAGGGTACTCTGGTGGTCTGTCTGGAGATCAGGAGGAGGGCACTCTGGTGGTCTGTCTGGAGATCAGGAAGAGGGCACTCTGGTGGTCTGTCTGGAGATCAGGAAGAGGGCACTCTGGTGGTCTGTCTGGAGATCAGGAAGTGGCCACTGGTGGTCTGTCAGGAGATCAGGAAGAGGGTACTCTGGTGGTCTGTCTGGAGATCAGGAGGAGGGCACCCTGGTGGTCTGTCTGGAGATTAGGAAGAGGGCACTCTGGTGGTCTGTCTGGAGATCAGGAAGAGGGCACTCTGGTGGTCTGTCTGGAGATCAGGAAGAGGGCACTCTGGTGGTCTGTCTGGAGATCAGGAAGAGGGCACTCTGGTGGTCTGTCTGGAGATCAGGAAGAGGGTACTCTGCTGGTCTGTCTGGAGATCAGGAAGAGGGCACTCTGGTGGTCTGTCTGGAGATCAGGAAGAGGGCACTGGTGGTCTGTCTGGAGATCAGGAAGAGGGCACTCTGGTGGTCTGTCTGGAGATCAGGAGGAGGGCACTCTGGTGGTCTGTCTGGAGATCAGGAAGAGGGCACTCTGGTGGTCTGTCTGGAGATCAGGAAGAGGGCACTGGTGGTCTGTCTGGAGATCAGGAAGAGGGCACTCTGGTGGTCTGTCTGGAGATCAGGAGGAGGGCACTCTGGTGGTCTGTCTGGAGTCTGGCTATGGAAGCGTTGGTTGGCAGAGGGGGGATGTAAACAGCTACCAGTATGACATGTGAGATCTCCGTGTGCAGATAATATGGTCGGAGGTCCACAGTGCTCTCACTGCTATCCCGGTCTGCCCGGACAGTCTGGTCAATGGAGACGTTGTGGTCGGGAATATCCTGATGCAAGCACGTTTATGTGAAACACACCATGCTACAAACTCCGTCTGACTCCTGGCTAGTCCTGTTAGCTCATCCATCTTATTAACCAGAGATCTCACGTTGCCCATGATGAGAGAGGAGAGACACAGCTTCTATCTCCCCTCCAGATACCTCCGTCTTCTTATTCCAGCTCTCTTTGAGCCGATCTGACTAAAGCTGAGCACTCATTATCTATCTTTAAATCAGCAAATATTAATGAAACGTATGAACAATACTTTCCATAGGACTTGGTGTCAAAGGGCAAAGATTAGGGAAAACATAGACTTTATATTCTGCAATACAAATCTATGTCCTAATGTGTGAGAGCTCTGTCCCCCTTGAGCTGTTTCGGCTTAGTGTCAGTCTGGCAGTGTATGTTCATCCAGGGGAACGATAAATGGATGCCTCTGTGAGTGACTAAGTGGGGCTTTTTGTTAAAAGATTGATGGTGGGACAGATGAGTCTTGGGAATGATAATAGAGAATAGATGAAATGTGTTTTCATAAGAACAGACAGCAGGGAGAAAGAAGAGGATGTATGAAAAAAGTGTTGAAGGCAGGAGAGCAGCTGAGGTTGTATTTAGTGAAAAACATCCCAATATGCCAACTCTCAAAAGAACATGACAAAGCATTGCAGGTAGACGACAAGTGTCCTGGACATGAAACAGACTTTGAGCACAGCTGTTAGTCTTTCCACACCGTGCAGGTTTCCACCACTGATGAATGAGACATTTCAGCTAACTTCATGTATTAAGTAACTGTCAAAGACGCTGTAATCTGTGACGGGGAGTTTTTCTGCTTCCTGGAAAGCATAAGTCAGTATTTTCAAAATCCGGTCCAGGTGTTTAGTGTTGATTATTTATGTTCAATGGTATTTTCAAAGCAGTCTCCAGAAGACTCAAAACATAAACAGAAGCCACTTAAGTGTTCTCTTTTCATTGTAGCATGCCTTTTGATGCCAGTGAGTGCAAATGTTCCCAGTAGAGGTTGAGTTGAGGTTCTCTTGTTGCTATGAAGTACTCTTTCAAATTATGACATGAGGCTTTTTAAAAGCCTTTGGGTAAATTCAAAGGCTTTCATAGCTGTTTAAAATACCAGCCATGATACAAGGACACCTGCAGATGGAGGTCTGTCTGAGAGTAGTAGTCATTTGAGCTGAACTCTTACTCAATTGTTTAACATTACTATTAAATCAAACTAGATGTTAAGCATAGACTATAAATAATGGACATAGTATCCGTGACGTCACCCATCTGTTTCTGAAGTGCTGTTTTGAGGCCAATCATCAGTGGGAGCCATATTGGAAATGTTGAACTCAACATAACTTCTGTTGAGCTAGTGTGAGACGTAAAGAGGCGGGCTTTGAGCCTCCTTGCCAACAGCTATAGTGTTCCCACCTGTCATTCAAGTCAGTCATGTCCTTAAACGGGCAAAACTCGTAATCTTAATATCTTTGAAATTTTTGCGTTATAAATAAATCCCCCCCCCCCTGCCCCGTACAGTGTGTGCCGATAGAGAAATGAACTACATAGAACCAAGCTGTTTTTGTACCAGGCTGTAAACATGTTTATTTCTGCTGTAAAGATCGTCTTCTTTGAATGGGTGTGTATGTGGTTTCTGGTGTTTCTGCAGCCAGCCTCTAGTGGACGCTTGATGAACTGCAGTTTACAGCACTTCTGCATGGGCTTCATATTTTGAGACCAAAGGTTGTCGCTTGATGTTAAGGTTTTCTTTTAGTCGCATAGTCCGAGCCACTTTTTTCCTCTTGGTTTAAACAGAAATTTTAATTCCGATCAGTTCAATGGTGAGAAAAAAACTGAGAAAGCAGTCATAACAGAGCACAACTTGTCCATCACAGCTTAACACAGGATCACAGAGTCTGCAGGGTGTAGCTAACACAAGCAGAGCTAGCACCAGCAGATTAGCGATGACATGCCTGTGCTGGTTACGCATTGCTCCAATCGAGTGGTTATAGTGTCAGCTGACATACTGCAAGCTCAAAACATATTGTGATGGTTATCTTGGACTTTTGTCTTAAGTTAAGCTAATGCTGCTTCCATTATATTTCAAATTAATCCAACTCATGTTTTCATTTTTTTTTTCTTCTTGTTACAATGATCTAAATTACTGAAATTATCTAAATTACTCAAATGATCTGAATTACTCCAATAAGCAAATATACTTAAATTATAAAATGATGTAAATAACTAAAATTATCTAAATTACTAAAATTATCTAAATTATGTAAAATTATCTAAATTACTAAAATTATCTAAATTATGTAAAATTATCTAAATTACTTAAATTATCTATGTTACTGAAATTATCTAAATTACTAAAATTAGCTAAATTACTAAAATTACCTCAAATTATCTAAATTACTAAAATTATCTAAATTATGTAAAATTATTTAAATTACTTAAATTATCTATATTACTGAAATGATCTTAATTACTAAAATTATCTAAATGATCTAAATTACTAAAATTATCTAAATTTCTAAAATTAGCTAAATTACTAAAATTACCTCAAATTATCTAAATTATCTTAATTATTAAAATTATCTAATTTATCTAAATATCTAAAATTATCTAAAAAACTAAAATTAGCTAAATAACTAAAATTAGCTAAATTCCTTAAATGACCTCAAATTAGCTAAATTACTAAAATTAGCTAAATTACTAAAATTAGCTAAATTACTAAAATTAGCTAAATTACTAAAATTACCTCAAATTAGCTAAATTACTAAAATTAGCTAAATTACTAAAATTAGCTAAATTACTAAAATTACCTCAAATTATCTAAATAACTAAAATTAGCTAAATGATTAGCTTTATTGATCCTCAATGTAAGGATACCCAAGAATTTATGTTATATCTTGTTACACATACCAGGGGTCATTTAAAAAGGAAGTGGTTGAAGGCTAATGCTAGCTGTTGTTAGATATTCACTATGCTAAATTCTCTCTTCGTAACCTTGAACACTCATTTTCAAGCTTACAACTTTCTTAAAAACAATTTGGCAGAGAGAGACCGAGCTAACGTCTTCACAAACACATCATTAAGTGACGTTAGCATGATGTTAGCTAACGCACAGATCTTCCTTTTTGTGGACTGCAGCAAAGCATTTAACCACATCCTAGTGATCTAACCTTAGCTCAACACAAACTGCTTGTCAGTTTACAGAAGCTAGAAACAACAGTTTAACCAGACACAGCCTACAGACATGGAAACACTGACAAACTGCACTGCATTACAAAATGCCATCTTATTTAACCTTTATTTAACCAGGTAGGTCAATTGAGAACCAATTCTCATTTACAATAACGAACTGGGCCATCTGTCATCTCTATGTTTACATCCACATAGTGGAGCATTACAGCGTCATGGCGATAGCTGTGAGCTGGAGCCACAGCCCCTGGTAGTGATGGGGGCTGCACTTAAGACACAACAGATGACTGACATTTCTGCCCTATGAGGATAAAAATATGAAATGCTTTATAAATGCACACTCAAGTATTCATTTCAGTCTGGTCAGGTTTTAGAATCCTGTTCACCATTTCTCTGAAACCAGCGTTTACTTGTGACAAAATCAAGCCCCAGTACACACACTCTGAAACGTTATTTATAGTCTGAGCATTGACACGGCCACGAGGGTGTACGTGATGACAAATTTATCACCTAGCATTGTGTGTGAGCTTCTGTGCACAGTTCACAAAGTAAGCAGACCTTGGTGTGTGTCTTTGTGTTTGGTGTGCTGCTGTTAGGCCCGAGGTTACTGTGTCTCGGGGCATGATCACTCATCCACCGTGGTGTAATTCTGCCTCTCTGACCTCTTTCTGTCTCCTCCCTCGCTGTACGACCGCCACCTCATTATTGTTCCCTTACTTTGTCTCGGTCATCGTGACGTCCCTCCCTTTACCCCCTGCTGTTCTTCATGCCTCCCTTTACTTCTACTATCTCTTCAGCTCTGGTGTATTATCATGCCTGTTAGCTGTGTGTCATAAATAGACTTTACAATGAGCCGCTATATGTGAAGGTAATACCTTCAACAAGCAGAGCAGAGCTGTCACGGCTGTAGGTTATATCCTGCTCTGTGTGTGTGTGTGTGTGTGTGTGTGTGTGTGTGTGTGTGTGTGTGTGTGTGTGTGTGTGTGTGTGTGTGTGTGTGTGTGTGTGTGTGTGTGTGTGTGTGTGTGTGTGTGTGTGTGTGTGTGTGTGTGTGTGTGTGTGTGTGTGTCTGTGTCTGTGTGTCTGTGTGTCTGTGTGTCTGTCTGTCTGTCTGTCTGTCTGTCTGTCTGTGTCTGTGTGTCTGTGTGTGTGTGTGTGTGTACTGGTATACACATACGTTGTTGTAGATGTGTGTGTGTGCGCGCATACTGGTATACATATACATTGTTGTAGATGTGTGTGTACATGCATGAGGCTGGTCACAGTACAGTCTTATGCAACAGGTGACCTGATTAGCAGGCTGTAGTGTGTGTGTGTGTGTGTGTGTGTCCAGTGAGCTTTTAGCCTGCAGACAAATCTAATGCCGCCTAGCATGCCTACAGAGACCTGCAGGAGAGTCTGACTGACAGCACTAAGTGGAAAAGCCCTCAGACAGCTCATGCGACTCAGTCTGGCTCTCTGACAGCTCTTTTTTAACACAGTACATGTCTGTCCCGCTGACTTATCTTCTCTGTATTGTTTTTCCACAAATTTGCAAGTGCCTGTGTCTTTAAAAGCGCTCACTTCGGCTCCCTGCCTGGTCGACAGTCTCACCTGTGTCTCTTTTCTTACAAGGGACTTACACCAGATCCATGCCCGGTCTGTCTCCGATCCACTTCGGTCCTTCTCCGTGCTCTGTCATCCGTCAACACCCACCGATTGCATTTTCGGAATGAAGCACTGATCACTGAATCAAGGATTCTCCTCCTCCTCTACTCATCTATATTGTCTTTACAGTGGTGTAAAAAAGTTTTCGGACACCCTTAACATTTTACACAATGTCAAATATTGTCATGAAATATTTGTGGAAAAGTATATTTTGTGTTTCTTGCATTAAACAGACATAAACAAATACAAATTATATTTTTTTGTTTATTGTTTACAAGAAAAACTAACAAAGCTAATTTCTTGACAGTTGAGGTATCAAGGTCAACAAATAACAGAGAATGTGTTCAAAACTGAACAAAGAATAAATAAACCTGGCTGTGACTGGACTAAAAGAAATTGCACTTGAAGACCTAAGAGTGATTCTCAATGAAATATTTGGGGTGTCCGAAAACTTTTTTCCACCACTGTCTGGTCCTCTGAAAACCTCTGACCTGTTGACTCCAGGCCTGGCTCCGCTCATCATGACTTTGGTTTGTTGTTGTAGTTAAGTGAAATACGATCTGGTGATAACACAGAGTGTTTGATTCTGAAAATTAACCGGATGTTTTCATTTTGTTTTGGTGAAACCTGACTTCCTGTCCCGCTCCATCAGCTCTGTTGAGATTGATGCGTCGTGCTCCGGCAAAAATAGAAGTCTTGTGTCTCTGATCCGGAGGACTCCGACCTGCCGGATCAGAGACGCAGCAGGAAAGCCACAGAGCGGATCAAGTGGAAGTTAACACATTGACTAGAATAGTAACCTATCAGATCTGGTGCTGTGACGGATCAGAGACGGACCAGACAGTTTCCGTCTTTGTCTGTTTTTCTGCTCCTGTTGATCATTCTCTGTTTGGATCAGCCATCTTGCGTCATTCATTTAGTAACCTGCTGGTTCGTCTGCCCTCCTGCCCACCTGTCTGCCGTCATTCTCCTTCGCCTGTCTTATCTGTCTTTCTGCTCTTTAAATCTCTCTGTTGCCATATCTCCTCAGATCTGTGTACCTGTTTCTCCACCTCCTCTTTTGTCTTTGCCTTCTTCTGTCGAATGTTTTTACACCTATTTCTTCCTGGCTGCATATTTCACTGCGTGCCAGCTGAGGGAAAAAATAAGCATTTTACAAAACTCTGATGGCTGGAGAGAAACTGTGACGCTTAGATACCAGAAATGAAGCAAATACAGCTTAAAAGAGTACAGTGTAGCATTTGAGAATTCATAGGCCACAGTTCAAGAGAAGAAGACCTTTGAATCCTGCAAATGACGCAAAGAAAGTCTGTGTCATACACTAGCTTTCTTTATCTCCTCTCTACATGAGGCGGCGTGTCTGTGCATCCGCCTGGACGTTTTAGTAGATTACTTACGGACACAAACAGAGCAGTACGTTTGTTTTCATGAGGATCTTAATATAATGAATGAGTGACAGGCTCTGCTTCTGTTGCAAGAGTACAGAGATGCAACCTGGAAAACAGAAATACACATAAATATCAGAGCCAATGAAAGAAGAATCTGAAAACAACGCAAACACAAGAAGGAGAGGAAGACCCATCATCTGTGTGGGAGCAAGCTGTTTCTCACGTTTACTGATGGACAGAATTGGAACTTTGGTACTTCCTCATACTCCACACGCCATCTTTAGTGGCACTGCACAAAAATGAGGAAATGGGGGCGTGAATGGATGGCAGGCATTTCACTGGTGACTGTATGCCTCATCTGCTGCTCCTCCATAAGAGTCCCCAAGTCTGCCATTATAAACCCCATAAAGGTCTCAATGACCGTCTCCAAACTTTTTAATGTCAATAAACATGACCCAGAACAATTATGAGCATCTGTTAACCTCCCACTCAGAGTCCTCCAGATCAGAGACCGTGTCCTGAGCGGCCCTTCTGGTTGACAATGTGAGTTGAAAAAGCCTCCACTAGCTACCTCTCATCTCTGACTGCACTGCTAATTCATGTCACAGAGCAAGATGAGCAATTCATATAGGCAACATGATGAACAATACTTATAATACATTACATGCATTGTGGTAAAATTAGCATAATGAAGGTAGTGATTGTAGAATATTTGAGGTCTGCTTCTTTGATGTTGAAATGTTAAAACAAGATTCAGCCTTGTACGAGTGGGTGAGTCAAAACACTAACAGTCGACGGCCGTGGACCTGGGCTGACCCGGAGTCCTCTCTGTGCAGAGGGAGGCAGAGGTGGGAGGGATAAACAGAGGGGGGTGAGTGGTGGAGATAGGAAGATGTGTATGGAAGAATGTATTTTGGGTAATCTAAATTACAGTGTATTAAACATGGACAGCTTATCAGACATTACAAAAATATCACAGTGTCTCGTTACCTTAGCTTCAGGGTTTGTACGGGTGCTTAAAATCCTTGAAAATACTTGCATTTTTTTTTTTTTTTTGGGGCTTTTTTTTTGGGCTTTTTTTTTTTTTGCCTTTATTTGATAGGATAGTGAAGAGAGACAGGAAATGTGGGGAGCAGAGAGTGGGGGAAGACATGCAGGAAATGGTCGACCAGCCGGGAATCGAACCGGCAACCCCTGCGACGAGGACCACAGCCCCTATATGTGGGGCGCCCAGACCGCTAGGCCACCAGCACCCCGAAATACTTGCATTTTAATGATGTGTTCTCAAGGTTTGAAAAGTGCTTAAAATTTTGGGTCTAAGTGCTTGTAAATGCTTGAAATTGTAGTCATATATATTCCACAATTAACAGCAATCTGACTCAACACATGGATTCAATGGAGAGAAATAAAAAAGTCAAAGTAAAAAATAACTGCTCTCCCTGATGGGCTCGTGACATGCTGCTCTGTTGTCATGTGTGACATGACGTCGCTCCCAAGAGGACAGTGCGACACCACGTTAGCCCTACACGTTAATCAGCCCATTATGTGTTGAACCGCCTGTTTATGCTACATGCTAGGCATGTGTGATGTAGAAGCACTGTGCCATATCACGTGTAGGTGGTGTGATGATTCCCAGCAGCCGTACCACTGTCACCCACGGGGTGTTTGTAGCTCGGGGCAGGTTATCCCCTGACCGCGGTTGGCCGGAAATGAGTCTAAAAATATGGTGTCGTGCCTGAGCCGGCGGCCGCAGAGTGGGAGGCTCTCCTGCTGGATACGAAGGCACGACACGGTGTTTCTCATCAAGACCCGTCACAGACCGACCGCGGTCATGCCGTGACCGGCCCTGAGCTACAACCAACCCGTGAGTGACAGCGGTGTGGGGGCTGTTTGTGTCTGAACATTGAGGGCTTATTAATAACAGTATCAATAACAATATCAATTGAAAAGCATCATTCTGATGAGCCCTGTTAAGGTCTTAAAATGACTACAGCTGATATCATTTGGCCCACCCAGTGCAAACCTTCATGCCTCTCTTACTGTATGTCTTGAAAAGTAGTACTTGAAAAGTTTGAAAATTGACCTTAAAAGTCATTGAAAAGTTCTTGAATTTAAACCATGAAAAAGTGTACGAACCCTGTAATTTATATTCCAATACAACAGCATCTTTACCCTGTTTCTAATGTTGTTACTGCCTTAAAGGTATAATGTGTAGAAATGGGAATCTGTAACAATATCCAGCAGACTCTAGATTGAAACCTTCCCTTGCTCACCCCTCTTTTTGATGGAGTGACGGTTGCCTTTGAGGAAAAGAAGCTCCTGTTACGCATGTTATGTATGATCCTCCATTTGTCAAATCTTTACCATTCTACAGCCACTAATGACAAAAAACCCACACGTTACTAGTTTGTCCGTTCTGTGCTACTGTAGAAACATGGCGGCCTCAGTAAAAGTGGACCTACTCCTATGTAGCTATAAAAGGCGCTATCTAAGCTAGCAAAAACAAACTGGTTTCATATTCACTTCATTATCAGGCGGCAACCTCAGGCATCGAGAATTGAAGCCAGTGCGGAAGTGTTAAAAAAAGCAGTTCATTTAGTGTCCACTAGAGGCCGGCGCCAGAAGTACAGGAAACCACATACACACCCATTCATAGAGCCGACCTTAACAGCAGAAATAAACATGTTTACAGCCTGGTTCAAAAACTGAGTGTAGTCTGGATAGCTCATTTCTCTATCGGCACATACTGTACGGGGGGTGAATTTATTCATAACGCGGTAATTTCAAAGATATTAATATATTATGAGTTTTCCATTACGAGAGTAACAGCTGACTTGATTGACAGGTGGGAACACTGTAGCTGTTAGCGAAAAGGCTAAAGCCCTGCCTCTTTACCTCACACTAGCTCAATGGCAGTTAGGTTGAGTTCAACATTTCCAGTATGGCTCCTGCTGAGGATTGGCTTCAAAACAGATGGGTGACGTCATAGGGACTACATCCATTTATTATATGTCTATGGTCATTATTTAAACATACTTTAAAGTCTGTTCTGCTCACGCACTGTACCTTTTAAGAAGAAGAAAGAATTGAAAAATGCAAATATGGCCAGATACTGACAGTAAATCCAACCAAGAACATTGTTATAATTCTTGTGCTGGAATGAATGCCTAAGTGTTGATGCTGCTCTTGGAGAGAAGTGGGAGTAAAGAGGGGAGGGAGACCAAAGAAGAGCAGGGGGACAGGAATAGAGCAGGGGACGGAGATGTAAAGACAAATAGAAAACAAAGTAGGAGGAGGATTAGTAGGCCTGAGAGTAAAATTACAGAGGATGTGGGAATCAGGGCTGCAGCTATCAGTGTTGTGACTGGCTCCACATTCACACAGGAATGTAGCAGTGAGTCCAGGAGAGAGGTTGGCGAAGTCCTTCATGAGAAGAAAACCTTTACTTCTTAGCACTGATGGCATCTTTTGTTTCACGTGTTTTTATGTCATGTGTTGCGACAATATTTGACTCCTTCTCCAATGAGGACAATGCAGAAGACAGAATATTCTTATCATTTGCTCACACATCTGTCAGACTGTACAAAAATGCATGCCAAGAATGTAATCTTCGGTAAAACATCAACTTTACTGTATCTAGATCAGGGGTTCCCAAATGTTTCAGCCCGTGACCCCCAAAATATAGGTGCCAAAGACTTGTGACCCCCACTGTCCCTCAAAGTGATTTAATGTGGCTTCATTTAGCTGGTCTGCAGAAAATGACACTACCTATAAGATCATGTGTCTGTGTTTCCTGTGCTGTTATGAATGAACCTGCTGCTACTGATGCTTTTGATAATGAACTGTTCACTAACCCTAAACTTAGGAGTCATCTGGCAACAAAGAAAGCTCATTGCATTTTCTATTTTCAAGGTTTTATTTCAAATTTAGAAACTATTTTTGTTGATATTCTTTCCTATGATGGATAAAATCAAATGTACTATTTTTAGATAACTTCTTTCATTCAACCTTTTTTTTTTTTTGCATTGTTTCAGTATCTCTTTGTTCACCACAAGTTAACAAATTATATATAAGTAATACAAAACCAACAAAGAAAAGAGAAAAATAAATAAATACAAATAAATAATAAACAAATAATAACAAGTAACAGTATTAACAAAAATGAAGATAAATATAACAAAACAAGGTAAATAAACAAAGTTAAATAATAATTATAATAATAAAAATAATAATAATAATAATGATACATATTTTTAGATCATCCAAAAAAAACATTCTGGAAGACATCCTCTCCACTCCTTGCATCAATATGATTTTGTCATATAAAAGTGCTTTTCTCTTTCGTCATGCACCCTTTGTGGCCATTTTCCAAGTACTGTGTCCTTCCCTAGGGCAGCAATGTTTTAGCTCCATCTCCAAACTGAATCTACATGCACACAGACACACATACACAGTGCATATATGTATTTAAAAAGAGGCTGCCAGCTGTGTTTCTGCATAACCTGCACAAAGGGTTAAGCATGATGGCAGCACAGGGTTAGAAACGGAGTGCTGGAGAGAAAGTGGGTTGTTGTTTTGTAATGTAATGTGGAGGTGGCCTCATTCATCAGGTTATGCTAATGAAGCAGAATATGAATGGAACCCGTTTACACTGTTTTATAAATAGGTCTGTTTAGACCTACATCAATGGCTGGATCAGTGCGGGCAGTGTGAACAGGGTTTGTGATTGGATTAAGAAATGATCTGTCCTGCTTTATCAGGTCAGCAGATCATTCTTAGTGAAACAATGCTCGGTTACTCAACGTGAAGGCTGTACGAGGAGATGAACTCAGCACCCACAGGTTGGGTTTGTGTGTTGCCCAACTCAGCAATTTGAGATAAGAGCAAATTGCCCAAGGTTTCCAGACTAGTCGGTTGCCTAGCATGCTTACGCTATCATTTTGTTCCCTTCAGTTGCACAAGGAGGTTTGTGAAAACAGGTCACAGTAACATGTTCACTTCGTCCTCCTTTGTGAGGCTGCTTGCTCAGGTCGTCAGCGCGGTCAGCATGACCAACATCACGACTTTTCCTTTTCTTTCTTCTGCACAGTCCTGGTTTCTTCTATCACAATCCAGCCTTCAGGCACGTTTACATCTCTATCTTCTCAGAGAACTAATGACCACATTTTTTTTTTAATCCCTCTGTCAGTCTATCACTGTCTGCCAGTCTTCACTCTCTCATCCTGTATCCTCTGAACCTCTCTCTCTCTCTCTCTCTCTCTCTCTCTCTCTCTCTCTCTCTCTCTCTCTCTCTCTCTCTCTCTCTCTCTCTCTCTCTCTCTCTCTCTCTCTCTCTCTCTCTCTCTCTCTCTCACAATCCCCCCGCTCCCTCGCTCTGCATGTGCTGGTGTCGCTGCACAGGCTCAATCTCATTAGACGAGATGGCTTAGTGAGAGAAGGGGTTAGAAGGGCGGTTTAGCACAACTGTCTTTGGCACAGTAAGAAAGAGGGACTTAACAATGGGGTGAAGTGCAAGGAGGGAAGAAAAACATGAATGGGAAGAGACTGAATGAGAGAGGAGCTGGTGGGTTAGTGCCAACATTTAATACCAGGGTAATGCTTTTCATTTCTGACTTTGCCTGAAGGGCTTGTCTTCCCTTTCATCCACTTTGGCAGATACAATCTAGACATTGTTAAGAGGTGTTCCAGAGAATAGGTTTCCCTACATGGCTGTGAGAAGGGCCTGCTGATCCGTCTTAACCTGGGGCACCTGCCAATTTACTAGAAGGAGAGATGGAGAGACATGCATGTAGACAGGTGAGAGACAGGCCTCAGGTGTACACATTGGATACAGGTTCTGAAAATCAAAAACCCAGGTTTAAAGGTGACATATCATGCAAAATTGACTTTTTAATGGTTCTTTACCTGAAATATGTTTCCCTGGCATGTCTACAAACCCCCCGAGAATGAAAAAAATCCATTCTGCCCCTGTTCTGATTTCTCCACCTTTCTGTAAATGTGTGTGAAACGAGCCGTTTCAGACTTCAGTGTTTTTGTTACGTAACAACAATATCCGGTCTGTCACGGAGTCAGAGCTCGGAGCTTGTTCAGCCCATAGACTGTATAAAATAATGATGAATCCCCCCTTCGTTTTTCATTCCCTGCACAAATGTGTGCTAACAAGGAGCTTAGGAGGGAGGCATGCTAGTTGTAGGCTGTCTTAATAAACACAAAGGTCGGTTTTACTCCCCACGTCTGCAGATTTGAAGATCTAGTGGATGATTTTTATTTATCATGGATAAGTGCTAGCGCTAATTGGCATAGCCACATAGCTACATGTTCATAGCTGTAGCTGTAGCTGTAGCTGTAGCTGTGTACCAAGACACACGTCGACATACTGACAAATAAAACAACAAGAAACACTAAATCTGTGACCAATCCTTCAGAAAGGTCCTGCTGCCTTTCTGGCAAAGGTCGGTTTTACTCCCCACGTCTGCAGATTTGAAGATCTAGAGGATGATTTTTATTTATCATGGATAAGTGCTAGCGCTAGTTAGCATAGCCACATAGCTACATGTTCGTAGCTGTGTACCAAGACACACGTCTACATACTGATAAATAAAACAACAAGAAACACTAAATCTATGACCAATCGTTCAGAAAGGTCCTGCTACAGGCGCCTCTCCGTCAGGATCAGATTCAGAGGGTTGAAGTAACGCGATCTCTTTATCTTTATCATGTATTGGTTTTCTGTAAAAAGTGACATGTTAGTCAATTAGAAAAGAGCAGTTTAATTTAGATCTGAACCAGGGATGGGCAATGAGTGTTGAATACTTGAATGTTCATTCACTTTGTAAAAATCAAAGAGTTACTTCGAATATGTTCTCATTTTAAAAGTACAATTTTTCATCGTTTTTACTGGTGCCTGGTTGTAATTAGGGAGGGGCATTTCAAGCCAAAATATTATTCGATAATCAATGGCATCTATTCCACAATTATTCAAATAATCACACACACACACACACACACACACACACACACACACACACAGAGAAACGGAGAAAATCACAGCAACTGTCGCTCATGTTTTCTTCTTCTTTTGCTATTTAATGCAGTTAGCATTCTTCTTCTTCTGTTACTTAATGCAGTTAGCAAACAGCTTTAAGACGCTCTATAGTCACCGTCTGGAGGGAATACTGTATTACAACCAGGCACTGGTGAAAATGATGAAAAATTGTACTTTTAAAATGAGAAAATATTCAAAGTAACTCTTCGATTTTTACAAAGAGAACGAATATTGGAACATCATTGCCCATCCCTAGTTGTATTTCTCTGTCAGTCAACCCCAGCTGCTTGCTCCCTTATTCACACGGGGCAGCTTCTGGTTGAAGGGAAGAACATACATCATTTTCAAAGTATACAATGTTTTGATAACCTGTCAGTGGATGGATGCATTCTGAAGTATTTTATGAGTGAGTGAGTGCAAGACATGTACTTTCTACACTTAACTTTTTCAGTGGTTTTCATTGGGGAGTGTGCATGAAACTGCAGAAACTGCAAAAAACGCAATAACTGGAGGTTGTTGTTGTTTCCTCTGTTTGATTTATCCATATTATTGTTGTTTTTGTCATACACTACCAGTCCAAAGTTTGGAAACACCTTCTCATTCAAGGGTTTGTATTTATTGTAATGATTGTAAACACTGTAGATTAATACTGAAGACATCAAAACTATGAAAGAACATATATGGAATTATTGAATGAAGAAAAAAGTGTTAAACAAAGCAGAATATGTTTTACATTTTAGATTCTGTAAAGTAGCCCCCTTTTTCCTTCATGACAGCTTTGCACACTCTTGGTATTCTCTCAGTCTGCTTCATGAAGTGGTCTCCTGGAATGGTTTCTAATTAACATGAGCCTTGTCAAGAGTTCATTTGTAGAATGACTTGCCTTCTTAATGTGTTTGAGACCATCAGTTGTGTTGTTCAGAGGTAGGGTTAGTACACAATGGATAGACCTATTTGACTACTGTTGTAATCCAGATTATGGCAAAACCAGATTATTTCATAGTTTTGATGTCTTCAGTATTAATCTACAATGTTGAAAATAATTAAAATAAATAAAAACATTGAATGAGAAGGTGGGTCCAGACTTTGGACTGGTGGTGTGCACTGTGTAACCACCTGCTGTGTTTTATTATTAAGTAAGGTAGAAAACTGTTTAATAGTTCAATCTGTGTAAAACGAGGACATTCTTCTCCACTTCATTGTCGACGTGTCTCATTCATGGCCCTTTACGACCTCACCTGCTCAAAGTAACCTTAGACTGGAGCAGTAAATGCATTTAAATATTCACCTGAGGGGTTTGTTTATATGAAGGAAAGAGTCTCCCAGGCTGCAGCCTGTTGGAGCTTTAGAAAAGCGGCGGCAGTTGATTTGCTGCCAAACTGGCCGTTAGAGCAGACAGCTGAACAGACACCGAGCAGCATGTGGCTGATAGTTGTATCCCAACCCGACACAGACATGGACTGGACTTGTCAAATGAACATCCAAATGCAGAACTGAGAATATTTGATATAGTTTTGAATTGTTAGTATTGAAATATTTCCTTATTGTGACAAAGGTTTGAACACAGCTTGCAAACACATAACCTCCTTGTTTATAGGATCTGTGCTGTGATTGGTCCAGAGATAGTAGAAAGAACTGTGTTTTCATTCAGCGACACTCACTGCCGGTCAGTGAAAGAGATGAACATAACCTACTTTCCAAAAGCGATGAATTTGGAGGGGGTTTTTAATACTTTGGAGATTGTGGGTTTAACATGGTGCCCTAAATTGACACAGCCATGGTCACCATCGCAACCACTGACATTGAAACTGCTCTCAGCCAATCCCTGACAGTGATGGGCAGCGGCCTCGCTTAATCGTGATTCAGATAAGGAAAGTCAGGGGTCAGGAGTAGTTCACAGTCCTCCACTCTTCAATAAGTACCTTTATCAGTGTATTTGCTTATCCTTGATATGCCACGCTGTCATATCACTTCCTTTGTATAGCAGCTCTGATAATCTGCGTTTGTGTAACTCTTTTATTATTTATCTTCTTAAAGGGCAACTGCACTTTTTCCATCCGCCGGTGAGGAATTAGGCTTCCTGCTAAAGAAGAAGGGATGAAAACAGAAAGAGAGAACTGAATATTGTGCAAAACTTCCTGTATCAGACATGCAGGAACTCTGACTACCTGTGAAACGTACCTGTTTAGTCTTTGAAGCTGCAGTCACATTTATAGCAAGCATACGAGTGTCCACTTGTTTTAGTGAGCCGACTTTAAACAGAGTCTGTAGGAGGACCCTGTTTGGAGTCCTTTTGTGACTGTAAATGGTCACATAATGGGAGGCCAGATTGGTCTTGTTTATGTTACACTCCAGTGGTTTGATGAAGCATGTTGCGCTCTTTTACCCGCAGGGTGGTCGCTAATGTTGTTCTGCAGTTTGATGTGTTACCACCACACAGGACCTCTGCTTCACATTGTGCCAGAGTCCCGTGTTAATGCCATTCAGTCTCTAGCCTGCATGTTTGTAACCTCTCCTCTACCCTGGGAACCAAAACGAGTAAAGGGAGCATCTGGGTATTCAAAGACATACTGCTGAGGTCCCACATGTTTGGCTCTGTGTCTTTGTAATTATGGATCTCTCACAGTTTGCCACACTGTATTTACCACATTGCAGGCTACTGGGATTACACTGGTCCATGTAATGTCTCCAGAGTCTCATGTCTGAAACTGTGTGTCAGTACTCAAAAATAGTCCCAGGACTCATGTCTCTCATGGGTCATCCTAATGGCTCAAGAAGCTGTTAGTTTTAATAAAACACTCTCCTGAGGCTGGAGACGATTGATATCTCGGGTTTGAGACTTTAAAGCCTCTGGTAACCCAAATCAACAAAACATACTACCAATGATATTTCAGACCATATGTAAACTAAAAACTAAGTAAAGATATTAGAACTCAACTTTGATCCATTTTCAAATATGTTCAATTATGTTTTTTAACACGTTTTCACACTGGATTTTAAGGGGGCTGGTTTAACCAGATATTTATCAAGTAATGATTCCAACCAATCAGAAATGAAATAGAGTCACTTGCACATATGTTCAAAAAAACTGCTCTGCTCCTGCTCAGACCGTCTCCTGAAGTCTCAGCCAGCTCCCCTCAGTGCTGTCTTAGCTGTTAGCTTGTTTGCTAATCACGTACTGTCTGTAATCTGTCTGTATATCTGTATCTCTGCTCTTTGCACCGCTGTGCTAGTGTGTCCCTGTCTGCACATCTACCGTGAAGATGACAGCTTGTTGTCATTCTTTTATTTTACAACAGCGGTGGATTTGGGGAAACTATGAGACGCGGTTGAGTTGAGCCGCACATGCTCCGCTCATTTCCCTCAGGACCGGTTCACTAACTTTCCCCAGGACCGATTCACTAACTTTCCCCAGGACCGATTCACTAACTTTCCCCAGGACCGATTCACTAACTTTCCCCAGGACTGGTTCACTAACTTTCCCCAGGACCTGTTCACTAACTTTCCCCAGGACCGGTTCACTAACTTTCCCCAGGACCGATTCACTAACTTTCCCCAGGACCGGTTCACTAACTTTCCCCAGGACTGGTTCACTAACTTTCCCCAGGACCGGTTCACTAACTTTCCCCAGGACCGATTCACTAACTTTCCCCAGGACCGGTTCACTAACTTTCCCCAGGACTGGTTCACTAACTTTCCCCAGGACCGATTCACTAACTTTCCCCAGGACCGGTTCACTAACTTTCCCCAGGACCGGTTCACTAACTTTCCCCAGGACCAGTTCACTAACTTTCCCCAAACAGCTCAGAGTTTAGACAGACTGCTCCGTCTGACACCCAGAGCCCAGCTCCTCTGCGTGCACATACTACACTTCAGCCTCCTCTGCTCCGGGCGTCCCATGGTCCTGATGCCTCGGAGACTACGGAGTGATAAAACTAATAAATGATAGAAGTCCTGATTCTGAAGGATTTTGTGACTCAGCACTCAGAGACCATTGTAAATGAATCATTTTCAGGTTCTGGAGTTTTGATGTCTTTAGATTCAGAGTCAGACGGCTCAAACATGCAGGCTGTGAACTCTCTCTTGACCTGTCAATCAAAGAGTTAGGCCACGCCCACAAAGTCCTGAGAAATGCTCTGACCTGTAAAATAAACTGTTTTTGAACAGAGTTTTTTAAGAGTTGTGGATGTTTATTTTCAATCAGATCTTGGTTGAAGCTTGATTACACATTACATTTTGATATTCTATGTGAATTTTAAATATTCCATTTACGTTTCTAGAGGTTTTAAAGAATGTTGTTTCATAAACTCAGTGCCTGATAAGGCTTGAAACAAAGCATTCCTTTGACCCACATTCCCCAGGTGACGTCTGTTCTGCAGGTTACAGGCTGTCACTGATAACACCCTGGACTTTTCAACACTGCTACACACAGTATATTCATAAAGTAAAGCTCTTTTAGATATGCCCCATCGTCTCGCCCTGTAATTCAGGTTCAGCGTTCCTATTCTTCAGCAGTGGCTCACATGGGTCTTGACGTAAGCACAGAGCAATAATGTTTGATAACAGCTGCCTGCTCTCTCTCTTCACAGTTGTGTTGCAACTCCCTCTTTAAAATAGAAATGGGGGAAACTAACCAATAAACATTCAACAGTCCTTTATTTACTGTATGTTGATCACTTGCATAGTCATGGGTCAGAGCAGCTGCTGTTAGACACAGCATCAGTTCTACATAAAATAAAGCTTACAGATGATTTATTTTTATATCTGGAGTGAACCCAAAAATTAAAAAGGCATTTTTCGACTGGGGGACTTTACCCCTGAACTACTTGCGTTTTGACTGGTGGACTCAGGGTCTAAATTTGGTTCAGGGGTAGATAATCTCCCCCCTTAAAAGCCCCTGCTAGGGGGGTAGTACTTTTCAAAGGTCCCGGGACTTTCGGGGGGCAGGGCCTGCAAAGCTGAACGTGTCTGATTGGTAGATTAACTGCAGTGTTTTTATTCCTCCCTCCGTCCACAATAACATCACACACATCTGTGATTCACTTGATTTCTCTTTCTTTCATTAGTTTTTATTTGTTCTATCTTTTTTGTATGTGTGTGTACTTTTCAAAAGAAGAAGCTGTGATTCTCTTGATTTAGCAGCTTGTAACAGTAGTCTTCTCTCAGCCCACCGTGAATGCGTCTCTCCCGGTGTTACGGTTTTAAAAGTGACCCTGTAAACTGGAGACCTTCAGCTGAACGTGTCAGTGTTTGTGGAGTTTACACAGCTGTTGAAACACAGAGGGAGTTCCTGGGAATGCAAACTAGTTTAGTTTTTATTAAGATTTCAAAATATCCTCATCAGATATTTAATGATGGTCTAAAGACGTTTATGAGGGATGCATCCGGCTGAATGTCTCCAGTTAACAGGGTCGCTGTTTAAACCAAAACACCGGCCGATCTCTGCCACGGCTTTTTGAGTTCAAAAGGATTTTAAAGCCGCGTTGAAACGTCTTTGCTACTCGTGCTTATCTCCTCTCACGTGTTGATTCAGTGAATCCATCTGTGATGAAATATAGCACCATCTAAAACAGCGCCAGCTGAGTCTCTTCATGCTAACAGGCTAACTGTTGTGTTGCTCATAATGATACCTGCCTGTCCGTATGCTTCTATGGTGTCATCTGTGATGGATGGCATTCGTCTTTGTGTTACTGCCCTCTACTGGTCTGGTGGTGTAGTGCATTTACTTTTTTGTTCTCCATACGTCACTAGCCTGATTTGCACAATCTACCTGGGACTTCAGCCCACGGTCGAAACGCAAACAACAATGGGGGCACAGGAACCTTTTAGTTCAGGGGAAAGTAGTTCTGGGGGCTAAAAGACCCCGGAACTCTTGGTGGAAAAGCACCTAAACAGGCACACACTTATAAGATTGAACCCTCCTAAGCCTGTTTTATAAGTGTAAGATGAAACCCTGTAATCTTTCCACACCTTTTAACAGACGGTGAGATCCGCGGTTGTAATGAACTTCGACCTTACGTTGTTCACTCTCTCAGCAGCATGCTCTCAGTGGGGAAGTGGGCCTGCCAAGGCTGGCATTAAGTCAGTAACTAACCATTAGTGGTTTAGATGACCTTTGACAACTTGACAGCTGTTCCATCTCTTCATTGAAGCATAGTTCGCCACTGTGCCCTCTCGTGTATGTTTGATGTGTCCAGTAATTGAAAAATATCACACTAATGGTTTTCGTTCAACCATCTTTCTGGCTTCTGTTACTGCAGCTCCTGCTGCCCTCTGTATTCTCATGGGTACAGCATAGTATTAACTCTATCAGGGTCATCAGAGGATTTCTACTGGTGCTAAATGAGCAGTTTTTCCTGGTGCTTTGAGGTCCTTGGGAAAAGCTTCTGCTAAATTGCAAATGTATGTGTACACGGCTATAACTGCTACAGCCAAAGCATAAGGAGGTGTAGGTGGGATGACCTGCAGAGTGTTTGATTTCATGTTTCATGTAGCTTTCACTAAACCAATTTCACTGCAGACTCAGGTTAAACAGAAGTGGCTGCAGCCTTGTTATCTTGGCTGTTGTGTTAAAACCCCTTCAGCCACAACTTCATGCTCTTCATATTAATGGCAGAACAAGTTGTATTAGACAGTTCCTGTTTGCTAATCACTAACTGAACGGATGTGTGAATAAACCCAGGACGAAATGAATGCAGAATGGTTCAGAGGCAGCTCATTTTCATGCCGAACACTTTCCCTTGGTTGCTGACATGCTGCTTGCTCAGCTTGAGTCACACACTCTTGTCTTGCTGGCTGATAAAGTAAGATTCTAGATGTGTTATTTACATTTTTTATATTTTAAAGTGGGTGGTTTATGCTTACCAAATGGTAGGAAAGGTGAGCAAAGATGTGCATTTATTAATATTCTATACCTTCCAATTCTCAAATCACTTGTGTTGGACTTCATCCAGCCACTGGGCCATCAAACTGAGCTGGACTATCCTCAGAAGTCCAGAACTTGTACCACTGACATTATTTTGGATCAGACTGTAAATGCATGTAGTGATCACATTATACATGGCCGGGATTTTAAATCGTCTGCAAACTAGCACTGACACAAGATTCTGTTCCAAACATCCACTGCCTGGAGAAATCCTTGATTTTGTTCCTCTGAAGCCGCCTGTTGAAAAAACTCAGTGTTCTGGTGCCAAACTTTGCTGTGGCTGTTGCTGCTTCTCAGCTCTTCTATACAGGTTAGTTGCGATGACGACTTCTTAGGTGACATAAAAGATTTGTCAAAACACATTGAACAGTAAGCATTTGTTTCTACAAGTTTGTTCACCAACTAACCAAAATCTTAGTGTGTAAAAATGTTTGTTACATGATACAGCTGTATGTTACTGAGGATGATAATAACACACAGGAATGAAAACTTTCCAATACCTGGGGAATCAGTTCTGTCTTGACTAGAAAATAGTATTAAGGTGCAATGGCTAAATTAAAGAGCTCTGACGCTACCATCAACTCTAAGGATAATATGGGTTCAGTGGATAGACTGTATAAATAATGAACGTAGTATCCGTGACGTCACCCATCTGTTCCTGAAGCGCTGTTTTGAAGCCAATCATCGGCAGGAGCCATATTGGAAATGCTGAACTCAACCTAACTTAGTGTGAGGTAAAGAGGCAGAGTTTGAGCCCAATCAAGTCAGTAATGTCCTTATTTGGGCAAAAACTTGTAATCTTAATATCTTCTGAACCGTTGCGATAGAAAATAATTCACCCCCCATTAGGGATGTACATTTTAAGTATTTTCCGTGATCGGTTGTTGGAAATGTTAAAGGTGACATATCATGCAAAATTGACTTTTTAATGGTTCTTTACCTGAAATATGTTTCCCTGGCATGTCTACAAACCCCCCGAGAATGAAAAAAATCCATTCTGCCCCTGTTTTGATTTCTACACCTTTTTGTAAATGTGTGTGAAACCAGCCGTTTCAGACTTCCGTGTTTTTGTTACGTAACAACAATATCCGGTCTGTCACGGAGTCAGAGCTCGGAGCTTGTTCAGCCCATAGACTGTATAAAATAATACTGAATCCCTCCCACGTTTTTCATTACCTGCACAAATGTGTGCTAACAAGGAGCTTAGGAGGGAGGCATGCTAGTTGTAGGCTGTCTTAATAAACACAAAGGTCGGTTTTACTCCCCACGTCTGCAGATTTGAAGATCTAGTGGTTGATTTTTATTTGTCATGGATAAGTGCTAGCGCTAATTAGCATAGCCACATAGCTATATGTTCATAGCTGTAGCTGTAGCTGTAGCTGTGTACCAAGACACACGTCGACATACTGACAAATAAAACAAGAAACACAGAATCTGTGACCAATCCTTCAGAAAGGTCCTGCTGCCTTTCTGGCAGAGGTCGGTTTTACTCCCCACGTCTGCAGATTTGAAGATCTAGTGGATGATTTTTATTTATCATGGATAAGTGCTAGCGCTAGTTAGCATAGCCACATAGCTACATGTTCGTAGCTGTGTACCAAGACACACGTCTACATACTGATAAATAAAACAACAAGAAACACTAAATCTGTGACCAATCCTTCAGAAAGGTCCTGCTGCAGGCGCCTCTCCGTCAGGATCAGATTCAGAGGGTTGAAGTAACGTGATCTCTGAGCAGCCGTGTATATTCAGCCAACATGTAAACATTAGATCAACGTGCTGGAGAGCCGAGACCACATCCACTTCCTGAGGGGGCGTGGTCAGAGAGAAAACAGAGTGTTCTGAGGAGGACTGAAGAAGAGGGTTTTTCAGGCATGCCAAAATCTGATTTCAAAGTGTTTTTTTGAGCATAAACTTTAAAGACATGTTTTGGGGACCTCTTAGACCAATATATGTTGATGAAAAAAGCGTGATATGTCCCCTTTAACGATCAATTATCGATTAATTGATAAAAAAAACCCCATTATTATTCTTACGTCAAAAACATGGCCAAATACGTTGTTTTCCCCCTAAATTGTATTTTCTACAGCAACAAAATACAAATCACTGACAGGATTGAATACGGGTACATGTTTGACACGCAGAATATCAATGATCAGGCTCATTAAAATATTCTCCGCGGACATAATCTTATAAAGTGAAGGCTCATAATACTAACAGAAAAGTACTTCAGACTCACAATGTCCAGTTTTCTGTCTACTCGTTCTTATTGAGAAAAATAAACATGTGTATTCGGTCAGGTGTCAGCCGAGAGCACAACCGGGTCATAATCAGTCCCGCTGGAGAAAAGTTCAGACGGCTCTGATGTTGCTGGTCTGTAAACGTAGCGTACCAGAATTTCTTACCTGTCTGTTGCCTTCGTATCCAAAGGTGGGGAAATGTCCTGTTTAAAGTTGTCAACCTTCGTGTTGTTTTTGTCAGCAGTTTTGTATTGATCCTCTTTTAAAAAAGCGCACATGGAGACCTGTCACTCAGCCGCAGCCGCCAGCTGAGCGTCCCCGCTGTGCGCAACACCTTCAGTCAGCTGATTCACATGGAAACATGCTTTAAACTTAAAACACCTCCCTGATAGATGAGTGTAATATGAGACCACATGATGTTTGTTCCACAGCAACAAAAATGCGTGTTTCGAGTAATTTCTTAACAATCAATTAATCGATAATCGATTAATTATGGTCATCCCTACCCCCCATACAAGTTGTGCTGATAGAGAAATGAGCTCTTCAGACCTGAACTGTTTTTTGAACCAGGCTGTAAACATGTTTATTTCTGCTGTAAAAATCTTCTTTGAATGGGTGTGTATGTGGTTTCTGATGTTTCTGCAGCCAGCCTCTAGTGGATGCTCAATGAACTGCATTTTATTACACTTCCACATGTGTTTCATATTTTGAGACCTGAGGTTGCTGCTTGGTTCAGTGCTAAGTAGGAAATGTTAGCATGCTAGCTTTTTTAAGATAGACTCAGTAATTTAACACCTTGAGAACATCTGAATGTTAGCGCTGTCATATATTTTCCCCACTGAAGACATTTTGTAAACTTAACACAAATGTCATAGTGTTAAACTCCCTTTGAAACAGTGATAAAGAAACACACTGGTGACGCCATTTTTACTCTCTTGTCAGCTTGTAGCGATGCTTCTTCTTATCTGTATGTAACAGCCTTCTGTGTTGGAACGTGTTGACTTGGTAACAAAAAAATGAAAGCAACTTTACTCTGTTTTTTTAAATTGATAAAATATAATAATTTAACAGATCCCAAATATATTGTGTCCAAAAACTTGAGCCTCTAGATTACTTTTAGATGTAATTTTTTTAAGAAAATCACACTCATTATGCCATTAAAGCTGCACTGAGTAGCATTTTTAAACATAAAATCCCCCCAAAAAATACAGTTTCTATACTGCATAACCACGGAAGGTCAACACTGCGATCAACAGTTACATGTGGCTCAATTGAATATAAAAACTTGTGTTTTGTGAAACTATGAAGCAGGTTTTCTGCAGCCAGCATTACTTTTGATTTGGTACTTATGCAAAGGACGGGGCATTCAGTCAGGGCGGGCTTAAAGGGTTAATAAGCATCAGCAAACCTGGTGGTACTTGTAAAGGGTTAAATGCAGTGCAGCTCTAGGCAGGACAAGGCTACTTCCTTTTAAGGGCTGAAGTCCTCTGGAGAGAGGGAACAGAGCGGGGGGAGAGGGAGGGAGAGCGAGATAGAGGAAAGGGTGGGATACTGGGAAAAGGAGAGGGACAGATATGGGGAAGTAAGGATAAGAGAGGGAATGTTTTAGAGAGAGGGAGGGAGAGGGAGGGGGAGAGAACAAGGGAAGAAAGTTTGAGTGGGAGAGATAAATGATTGGTAAGGTATAGAGAGAGAGAGAAGGGAATTGCATGGTGGGAAAAAAAGGGACTGAAACAGAAGCGGTGCAGAGCGTGAGAATAATGGAGGGAGCTGGATGTGATTGGAGGAGGGGGGTCTGAAGCTGGGAGACTTCACCAGAGAACACAAAGACACATCTAGAGTTTTGAATTCCCCTCATCCAGCATCCGCTATCTGTTCCACGATACCTCCATTTACGACTTCTGTGTAATAAATCCAACTTTCAGAGACGTTCTCACTAACATAAATCACATGCGTGGCTGTTAAACTGTAGAGCACACTCACATATTTAACTCATATCTCCTGAGTGTGTCACGTTCATGTTTGAGCTCAGTGTATCATGCGTACAGGTCCGGTCCGATGTGGACTGCCTCTTGTGACACAGCAGAGGAGTGAGAGATCTCCAGTCCTTTTAATTTAAGTGACAGTGTGACGGGGACTGCAAGGTGTAATCTAATGACACTCCAGTCTGTTCTGTACTCGACGTGACAAGTTTATCCTGTTAGCCCAGTGAGACAAAGAAATGGTTTCAGGATGACAGAGGTTCTTGACACCCCTACTTATCACAGTGAAGGACAGGATGTCTGAGTCCATGTTTGAATTTGATCCTGACTCTAAGGTCCATGTTTTTATTTTATATTTGTTGGCTAGTCCAGCTCAAAACAATTCTCTGCCCCCATTTAGTTTAGGATTCTTCTTGTTTTTGCCTCTGTATCCTTGGATTTGTTCAAATGTAAAGAAAAGGAGGCTTTGATTTTTTTGTCTCTACATACAGAACTTTTAATCCCTTCTGCTTACGTCTCTCTAACAAAGAACCCAAGCACTGAACCTACAGGATGTAGATAATTAGTCTTTATGAATGTAGGCCGTCATCAGCAGATGTTAAGCTGTCCAGCTACTCAGGTTTCATAACCTGTTTGTTGGACTTGCTCTATGCTATGTTCTGTTTATTTTTCCAGTTTGGAACCACCTTCTCATTCAAGGGTTTGTATTTATTGTAATGATTGTAAACACTGTTGATTAACACTGAAGACATCTAAACTATGAAAGAACATATATGGAATTATTGAATGAACAAAAAAATGTTAAACAAAGCAGAATCTGTTTTATATTTTAGATTCTGTAAAGTAGCCCCCTTTTTCCTTCATGACAGCTTTGCACACTCTTGGTATTCTCTCAGTCTGCTTCATGAAGTGGTCTCCTGGAATGGTTTCTGATTAACATGAGCCTTGTCAAGAGTTCATTTGTAAAATGACTTGCCTTCTTAATGTGTTTGAGACCATCAGTTGTGTTGTTCAGAGGTAGGGTTAGCACACAATGGATAGTCCTATTTGACTACTGTTGTAATCCAGATTGTGGTAAAACCAGATTATTTCATAGTTTTGATGTCTTCAGTATTAATCTACAAAATAATTAAAATAAATAAAAACCATTGAATGAGAAGGTGTGTCCAAACCAAGCGGCAAACTCCGGTCTCAAACGATGAAGCCAATGCGGAAGTGCTATAAACTGCAATACATCGAAAATCCTCTTGAGGCTGGCTGTAGAAACACCGGAAACCACATAGACATGAATGGGAAAAAGACGATCTTTGCAGCATTAATAAACATGTTTACAGCCGGGTTCAAAAACAGCTTGGCCCTACAAAGCTAATCTCTCTAATGGCACACACTGTACGGGGGGTGAATTTTTTTCTAACGTGACGGTTAAGAAGATATTAAGATTACGAGCTTTGCCCAAATAAGGACATGACTGACGTGACTCCTGGTCGGGAACACACAGCCATTGGCTAAGAGGCTCACACTACGTCACACTCTGCCTGGTTGAGTTCCGCATTACCAATATGGCTGCTGCTGTCGATTTGCTTCAAAACAGCTCTCAGGAACAGATGGGTGACGTCACAGATACTACGTCCATATTTTATACAGTCTATGGTCCAAACCTTTGACTGGTAGTGTATATTAGGAGGTGTTTTCGCCTCTGCTCTACAGTCCCAACATCACCACCTCCTCGTAGTTCTTCAGTCAATGGAGACGAATGATCTGTCATCTATTTCCCAGCTGACTCTCATATGATACAAGCAGCCACAGGCACAACTCCAACAGGACTAATGACACACTTTTACTCCCTGTCACAATAAAGAACGATTCACCACAAAGTAACATCCTGTTGATGTACAAAACACACTTTTAATATTTTGTTTGCTCAATCAATTATTGGTTTATTATAAGTTAGCTGGGGGCGATAATTGATGTGTTTCACACTTGTTATTTGGCTTTGGTGTGACGCACTGCAGCAATCAGACATGATGACATGTCAGCAGCCCTGATACCTGCGAGGCACTACGTATTTTACCAAGCAGGACATGAAGATGTCAACAGATTTATTATCTCCTGTCTAGTTACTCTCTTTGGATCCTAGTAACATTAGGGTGTTCAAAGTCTGTCAGCCTTGTGTCCTTGAGTCACACCAGATGGGAATGAAGTTAATTTTAATGAGTGAGGTGTGAAGTCAGTGTAGAGACGGCATAAGTCAAGAGTTCTTGTTAGGAGTGAGAGGAATTATGGGACGCAAACTGTAGGAATGACGCGGTTTTACCATGCACTACTCGCTTCATTTGCTTATTCCTAAGAGTGGAAATGTCCAATCAGCATGAAGATCCTTTGGTTACATACGGTTGAAGTTGATAGTGTCTGTTTGTAGCTACGACATCACCTGTTTTTTGTTGTTGTCGCTGTTTTATAGCAAACAGCAAGGAAGCTATCTTGGAGGAAAGTGAGTGAGGAGGTAGGATCATGTGATACATTTCAAAAACCTTTGTCTATTTGTCTGTTGGGGGCGGCAGTAGCTCAGTCCATAGGGACTTGGCTTGGAAACCGAAGGGTCGCCGGTTCGAGTCCCAGTATGGACGAAGTTTGGCAAGTGGACTGGTGACTGGAGAGGTGCTGGTTCACCTGCCTGGGCACTGCCGAGGTGCTCTTGAGCAAGGCACCGAACCCCCCAACTGCTCGGGGTGCGCTGGTTGACGGCGGTATCCTCACTCTGACATCTCTCCCTAAGCATGTTCACTGCATGTGTGTGCATTGTATGTATATACCAAAAAAACTGTATGTGTAGCATGTCCAATATAGCACGAGTGAAAAAATTGAATTTCCCCCCTGGGGATCAATAAAGTACCTTTCTTTCTTCTTCTTCTTCTATAGTCGCTTTCAACCGCAGGAACTTAACCCCTGAACTACGTGCGTTTCGACCGGTGGATCCAGGGATAATCTCCCCCCTAAAAAGCCCCTTGTAGGGGGGTAGTACTTTTCAAAGGTCCCGGGACTTTCAGGGGGCAGGGCCTGCAAATGCTGAACGTGTCTGATTGGTAGATTAACCGCAGTGTTTTTATTCCTCCCTCCGTCCACAATAACATCACACACATCTGTGATTCACTTGATTTCTCTTTCTTTCATTAGTTTTTATTTGTTCTATCTTTTTTGTATGTGTGTGTACTTTTCAAAAGAAGAAGCTGTGATTCTCTTGATGTAGCAGCTTGTAACGGTAGTCTTCTCTCAGCCCACCGTGAATGCGATCTGGTAAATGGTTTACATGTGCTAAATGTTCCACCTTCATATATCTATCTACACATACTGCAGCTCTGCAGCGTGTGCATGGTGCATTTGTGTGCACAGCAGTGTCCCAGTGTCTCGCAAACATTATGCAGTTGTTGATTAGATTCCCATGTTTCCTCTTATTGTAGTGCAGGCTGCAGAGCCTGGAGTTAATGCTGCTTAGGTTGGCACTTCAGCGCCTGTTGACTGCTGACATACAGTGCCATACATATATCTTCTCTGAGGAGGGGGAAGCAGGGGACTGATGTGTGTTTTCTGCTCTCTGCAGGGCTCTTTGGGAGGGAAGGAACAGAAAAGAGGGGGAAGAAGAGGAGAGAAATGTGAAATGTTAGGAGCTACATTTATACCAGATCAGGGTTTAAAAGGAGCTGTAAGGAAATGTTAGGAGAACACAAAGTGATGCCACAACTGCTGCTTTCAACCAGTGTGCATGAGCTGTAAAGGAGAGTGTTGGTTTTCTGATTCTTGTCTGTATCGCTCAGTCAGCCCCGGTTTCATATAGTTGGAGAAACGCTGCCAGAGAATCCTCTTCCCTTTGCACATGTGCATTTTGAAGGTGTTATTCAGGAGGGACTCCGATGTATACGTGGGTGTGAACTGCAGGAGAATGGAGCTGATGGTCTGCTTTGAGTCTGCTTTCCAGTTTGCCATTTGTCGTGTGCCTTCCACCTGTATGTGTGTGTGTCTGTGTGTGTGTGTTTGTGTAAGGTTGCACATGTATCTTGTATTTTATGGATGTGTCTGACGCTGCCTGCCTCACTATATGCCTGCCCATGATTAAGCCACTGGTGTGTGTGTGTGTGTGTGTGTGTATATGTGTGAATCTTTGTGCGAGTGCATGCCAGCAGAGGCTGACACTGACGTCTAGCTCTGGAGGGGAGGCAACACGTGAGGGAAGATCCCTGCTCCACATCTGACCCTGCTGTTATCAATCAGGCCTTGAGAGGAGGACAGACAGAGGGGAAGAGGCGATAGCAGGGAGGAGAGTCACGGAGAGGAAAGGAGGAAGAGAGACGCAGAGAGCGAGTGGGTGGATACAGGAAGAGCAGATGGCGGGGGCTGTTTAAGTTTTTTTTCGACTTGTCTAGGAAAGGAAATGTCGGGGAGATGCTGTGGATGAGGGGGACTGGGGAAAGATACATGTGGCTGTCACGTGTCACCGTTACTTCATTAAGCAGTTTGTCTCTCTCAATATTTGTTAGAGATAATCCATCAATCAACTCTAAGCTTTTGAAGAAGCAACCGTTTAGATTGCAATTGCTTGGATGGCTCAATGACAAACCGAAAAGAAAACATTTCTTCAATAACATAATAAGCGTTCTAAATTTTAAAGATTGCATTTGTAATATATTTGTATTATTTTCATTAAAAAATAGAAAGTGGCCATGTATGTGACATAAATATGAAGCTGGATCATCAGCTGAAGCAGTGAGAGGCTGCCATCAATCCTTACAGGCTCGTGTTTATCATAGTAGTTTTCTAAATGAACACAGTTTGTGTTTAAATTGAACAAATGAGTAAACAAATGCATCATAAGTCGACATTTATTGCCTACATTGTCCGCCTGATTCTCACTGATTGGTTTAGAAAACAGCAGAACTGTCTCCAATCATGATCCAGCTTCTGTCTCTGTCTCCACTTTCCCAAATTCATCTCTTTGAATAAATGTAAGCGTCCAAATGGTAACGGTTCTTCACCCAAGAAGCTAATCTAACAGACAGACTTGTCTTTTTGAAGAGGCTAAATTTCTATTCCAGGAAGCAGAAATGGAAGAGGGAAACCTGGAGGTGTGAGCAGCAACAGGTGTGCAGACAAATAACAGTCTGAGTTTATGTCTGTTATTGTCCTATCACTCTCCTATGGAGGAGGATTAGGGCTCCTCAAAAAAATGAAATAAAATTAAGGTCCAATATATTTTTTTTATTCTGAGGAAAAAAGTCAGAATTCTGAGATTAAAGTCAGGATTCTGTTAGAAGAATATTTGTATCTCTTAAAAAGGGATAAGAGCAAAAAGTGCAGACTAACTTCACAGTGAAGATTAAAGAGAAAACAAACAATAACTTAAACCTAAAAGAATAGTTAGTCAGAATTCTAAGAAAAAGTCAGACTTCTGACTTAAATCTCAGACTTCTGACTTTAATCTCAGACTTCTGACTTTAATCTCAGACTTCTGACTTTAAAGGTGACATATCATGCAAAATGGACTTTTTAATGGTTCTCTACCTGAAATATGTTTCCCTGGCATGTCTACAAACCCCCCGAGAATGAAAAAAATCCATTCTGCCCCTGTTCTGATTTCTCCACCTTTCTGTAAATGTGTGTGAAACGAGCCGTTTCAGACTTCCGTGTTTTTGTTACGTAACAACAATATCCGGTCTGTCACGGAGTCAGAGCTCGGAGCTTGTTCAGCCCATAGACTGTATAAAATACAACTCAACCCCTCCTCCGTTTTCCATAACCTGCACAAATGTGTGCTAACAAGGAGCTTAGGAGGGAGGCATGCTAGTTGTAGGCTGTCTTAATAAACACAAAGGTCGGTTTTACTCCCCACGTCTGCAGATTTGAAGATCTAGTGGATGATTTTTATTTATCATGGATAAGTGCTAGCGCTAGTTAGCATAGCTACATAGCTACAAGTCGTAGCTGTAGCTGTGTACCAAGACACACATCTACATACTGACAAATAAAACAACAAGAAACACTAAATCTGTGACCAATCCTTCAGAAAGGTCCCGCTGCCTTTCTGACAGAGGTCGGTTTTACTCCCCACGTCTGCAGATTTGAAGATCTAGTGGATGATTTTTATTTCTCATGGATAAGTGCTAGCGCTAGTTAGCATAGCCACATAGCTACATGTTCGTAGCTGTGTACCAAGACACACGTCTACATACTGATAAATAAAACAACAAGAAACACTAAATCTGTGACCAATCCTTCAGAAAGGTCCTGCTACAGGCGCCTCTCCGTCAGGATCAGATTCTGGATCAGATTCAGAGGGTTGAAGTAACGTGATCTCTGAGCAGCCGTGTATATTCAGCCAACATGTAAACATTAGATCAACATGCTGGAGAGCCGAGGCACATCCACTTCCTGAGGGGGCGTGGTCAGAGAGAAAACAGAGTGTTCTGAGGAGGACTGAAGAAGAGGGCTTTTCAGGCAGACCAAAATCTGATTTCAAAGTGTTTTTTTTGAGCATAAACTTTAAAGACATGTTTTGGGGACCTCTTAGACCAATATATATTGATGAAAAAAGCGTGATATGTCACCTTTAATCTCAGACTTCTGACTTTAATCTCAGAATTCTGACTATTTTCTTAGAATAATAATAAAATAAATAAACTGCACCTTATTATTTTATTTTTTTTAGTGGCCCTAATCCTCTTCTGTACTCTCCTGCTTGAGAGTGGGACGTTATTTCCACAGTTTAGGTTAGTGTTCATTAAATCTTCTCTAACTGCGCGGCCCGTCCCGTCACTGTGTCATTTGTTTGTCTCTTCCTGTCTCACCCGTCTTATTAGTGTAACCACTCTGTGGACTCTCTGTTAAAGCAGAAGTGAGACATTCAAACATTAAGATTTGGAGTGTGTGAGGCGATCGTGTTTGTGCATTGGTCCTCTCCTCGGCTGACGGTCTGATGTATTGATAGGCTGAGCAGACGGACAGTTGCACACTGAGATTGGCTGTAAGAAAAATCAATGAGACACACCAGGCAGGGACGGATGAATTGCTCCCTTTTCCCCTCATACTCACTCAGGGGGCTTTATCCTCTCTCTCTCTCTCTCTCTCTCTCTCTCTCTCTCTCTCTCTCTCTCTCTCTCTCTCTCTCTCTCTCTCTCTCTCTCTCTCTCTCTCTGGTTTCCCTACATGTTTTTCGGATTCACCAGTTATCCCTTGCTCGAGTCATTCTCCGATCCTCTAATCCTGTGGCTGCCCGTTCCTCCTCCTCTTTCTGTATATAAATCTCTTATCTGCTCTCTTTTTACCTAGTTTATCTCTTTTTTTCCATGTAGTAACCCTCTGTTCATCACATTTCCATTTGCAGTCCTGTCGTTTCCCTCCTCTGACGTGTTTTTTTACATTCTGATAAAACTCTCCCTGTCGCCCCTTTTTGGTCTGCCTTTTTATTTCTCCCTCTCTCTGGCTCTCCCATGGTCCATCCCTCTCTTTTTCTCTCCCCCTCAATGGCACTCTTCTCTCCATCTGTTGATACTGTTATGGCAGTGAGTGGGTGTGTGGGGAGGGATGGAAAGAGAGAGAGAGAGAGGACATGAGAGAGAGAGAGAGATGGAGGGGGGGAATCTGCCACTTGGATAGAAGGGAGGATGGCGGCTGAGTATGGGGGAGGAGGGAGGGCTGAAGGGGGGTAGAGAGTTGTTATGGTGATGAGATCTTCTTTGTGTTAGGTTGCTGTGGCAACTTCAGGCATACACTTGATACAGCCACCATCACCACCCCCCCCCCCTCCCGCCCCTTTAGCCACATGACTGTAGGGAGAGCACTTCACACATTGAACGCTCAGACTCACGCACCCACACATGGAAACGCACAAAAGCATGTGCAAACACTTTGACATCGTGTCCACCTGCTCTGACGGATAAAACTGCGTCATATGCGTCGCTGTTAAAGACAAAGTATGATCCATTCTGAAAGGAGGGGACTCCACACGTGATCATCACGCCCTTTTTAATAAGCCTCCCAAAGAATTTGAGTGAAACACAAGGTAGTTGTGCTGAAAGAAAGGATGAGCGCTCAGTGGAGCCGGGGCGATATTGAAAAAGATGCTATCACAATATTTTCTTTCATATCAGTCAATATCGAAAATTTTCACCATAAAAATCGAATCATTATTTCATTTAAATGTTAAGTCAGATGTAAAGTCAGAGGGCGAATTGTTAGCTTGCATCTGGATTTAGTTTTCTGTTGAGCTTCTTGAATTCATTTCTGACAAAGAAGCAAGTCTTTTGTGTACAACAAGATTTTAGTGAAGTTTTAGTTGGTAAATCCGTATTTTTCTGAGGTTGAAGTACTTTGCATAATCAGATTTATTTACCACATCCTGAAAATGTATTAAGTTAAAAGTTAACGCAGAGTCAGCACAGTGTCACGGCCAAATTCAACCAGATCCGTGTCTGGTGCGTCTCCACTCTCCACCGGATCTGATAGGTTCCTGTTCTAGTCAATGTGTTAACTTCCACTGGATCCGCTCCGTTGTGCTCCAGCTGCGTCTCTGATCCAGCAGGTTGGCGTTCTCCGGATCAGATACACAAGACTTCTATTTTTGCCGGATGCTGGAGCACGACGCATCAATCTCAACAGAGCAGATGGAGCGGGACAGGAAGTCAGGTTTCACCAAAACAAAATGAAAACATCCGGTTAATTTTCAGAATAAAACACTCTGTGTTATCACCAGATCGTAGTTCACTTAACTACAACAACAAACCAAAGTCATGATGAGCGGAGCCAGGCCTGGAGTCAACAGGTCAGAGGTTTTCAGAGGACCAGAAAGACAACATGGATGAGGAGAGGAGGAGGAGAATCCTTGATTCAGTGATTACTGCAGGGGAAACCTCAGTCACATGACTCCAGCTGTCCGGAGGTCCTGTGTCCATGCTGCGTTCTGAAAACACAACCGGTGGGTGTTGACTGACGAGAGAGCACAGAGCCGGACCGCAGCGGACCGGACACAGATCTGGTGGAAGTCCCGTGTTAGACTAACGACTCTGCTTTGAGCTGCTAGGTTTTAAATTTTCTTCAGTGCCGCTGTCGCTCATCTTTGCTGTGTTTACATTCCACTCCAAACTTCTTTAAGCCCCGCCTACCTCTTACCATGCAACATGATTGGCTGGTCTTTTTCTTCTGTCTAGTTGGGTGGCAACTAGCATAAAAGGCTCATTAGCGCCCCCTCTCTTTCCAGTAGTTGGGAAATGTGATCACAGGTTTAAATACATCAAATTTTAATGGAACATTTGTTATATTTATGCTGAGAAAAATGATATCACGATAATTATCGTGATTGTTTTATCGCCCTGCCCTAGTGCTCAGTGAAGAAAGAGTAGAAGTACAAAGTAAACAAACTCCCCTGTGATGATTCTATACTTCTACCCTTCATATATCCCTCTAACACGGAGCAGTGTGCTGAGGTGAATCACTGCTTGTATAATATGTTTTTTGATAGTTGGAGAGCTACAAGCTGTAAGGTTACCTGGACCTTGAGGCTAAACAGGGAGTAATGCAGCACCAAAGAATACCCCCCACTACCAATGTGAGCTTCCACTGTGCTGTCGGGGCAGAACAAGCAGCATTAATGACTTCAAAGTGTGCATGCAGAGCAGAATATGAACCCGAGTCAGGCCAGATAACAGTGCTGGAAGAGGTGGTGTGTGTGAGTGTGCATTTTTGTTGGTCTTTGTGCCTCTTTGCCACGCTACCTGCAGCGATCTGACCTGTTGGTGAGTTTGACTCGGATCAAAACAAATCAAGTTAAGCACTCTGGAATGTGTTCTCCTGGTAGGTGGCTGTATTGTAGATAATAGAGTTTGTGAGGGGAAGGTGATTGCACTGAAGGAAACACAAAAAGTGGAATAAGAGCAGAGGGGAACGAGGTCGCTGCGGCGATAATTGTCATTATTTTCCTGGTGGTGTTATCATGATTGCTGTGATTGAAATGCATTCACAGGACTCTGGTGTTACTTGTTTCATTGTATTAATCACTAACCACTCAGCGTTTTCTGAGGAGAAATTTAAAATCATTGGAGCAGCCATTCGTCTCCTGTGCTTAGATAAGAAATGAATCACACTGAACAGCATGTTGCCTTTCCTCGGGCCCCAATTTTCATTGAGCGTGATAAAGGGAGAGAGACACAGAGAGAGTGACAGAACAAAGGTGCCCCGTATGGATTTAGACTGAGGATGTTGTGGTTCATGGTCAGTACCTTGACCCTTAGGCCATGAGCGGACCACCACAGTCCCCAACAGTCAGCATGTTTTTACCTGTTAGAGGGACTCCTCTCACGAGAACTGAAAGATGTCAACATAAAGATTTACGGCCTTTAAAGCAGAGACACAAATGAGGGGTCGTGAGATGTCTTCCAGATTTATTTATTTTTAAGTTATCTAGGAATAGTACATTTGTATCATAGTAAAAAAATATCAACAAAAATAGTAGCTAAATTTGAAATAAAACCTTGAAAATAGAAAATGTAATGAGTTTTCTGCCTTTCTTTGTTTCCTGATGACTCCTAAGTTTAGGGTTAGTGAACAGTTCATTATCAAAAGCATCAGTAGCAGCAGGTTAATTCATAACAGCACAGGAAACACAGACACATGATCATATAGGTAGGGTCATTTTCTGCTGACCAGCTAAATGAAGACGCATTAAATCACTTTGAGGGACAGTGGGGGTCACGAGCATAGACCGTAAATAAAAATGGACAGCGTTGCTCCGCCTCTTCCCGTTGTACGGTTCTGAAGCCAAAAAATCCCGCTCCTGGGCGCCGCCATTGTGCAGCCAGAGCCTGGGAAGCCACTGTAATAAGCTCCGCCCTACAGCGTGATGTCAGAAGACGCTGTGTGTCCTTTGAAGTTTCACTCCACAGCGGCTGTGAATCAAAGGAAACCAGGAAGTAAAACCCCGTTTTTTAAACTCTAATAACTAACGAAAAAGAAACTTTTCAGGAAAAAGAGGCCTTGAACACAAAACAGTCAAATACTAACTATATATCACTACAGCATACGGATGTGAGAAACATTCGTACAACGTGTATTTATTTTTTAAAGTTTGACTGCTCCCCCATTCAAATCAATGGGGGAGACGGATTTTTTGACCTATACTGCAGCCAGCCACCAGGGGGCAGTCACACTGCTGAAAGCCTCACCACCAGCCACCGGAACCTCTCCCTTGGTCATGAGTCTTTGGCACCAATATTTTGGAGGTTGTGGACTGAAAAGTTTGGGAACTCCTGCTTTAAAGGATTTTTACAAAATGTTACCCAGAGAAAAGAGAGAAGGATGACGTTTTAGCAAGGACGGACAGATAAAGGTTCAGGATTATTTTTGAAATACACATAAAAGAAAAGTTTACTGCTGACTTTCAGACGTATGGTTCAGTTACGTTAAGGATTTCGCTTTTTTTAGTTTTGCATGGAAATTTCATCGAAATCCCCTTTTTTGGTTCTGCATATTATGTGCTAACTAAAACCCGTGACCCCCAAAATATAGGTGCCAAAGACTCCGACCCGAACACTAGGGGTGTAACGATTCATCTACTACATCCATGTATCCATTTATATTCCTTTGATCCGACTACATCGATCTGTGCTCGGCTAGTTGGCCTTCTGGACGACATACATCGATCTAACATCGTTTTAAAAGGTAACAAATGGATTGTATCCATACTAGGAAATAACACATTGGATTTAAGCACGGCAGACTTTATATGGATGTGTTTTTTTTACACTTTTAGTGATAAAGACGTTAAACGTTACTCAATTCAGGCTGCCTGTCTGTGACGTCATCGCCACGGGCCAACAGACAACAAATCATAGCATGGTGGACGGCAGAGGAGAAGTTAATTATCAAGCCACCATTGTGGTCCAGCGTGTGGAAACACTTTGGCTTTTGCAAAGACGGAGATGTTCTAAATAAGTCACTCGCTGTTTGTAGGATATGTAAAGGTAAAGTAAAGTTACCACGGCAACACCACAAATCTATCCAACCACCTACTAAGGCGCCATGGGATTTCACACAACGCCGACCGTCCAGGCACCTCTTGCAGCGTTCATCAAGGTAACATCAGCTCTGCAGAAGCCTCAGACCTCTCCAGCATGTTAAAACAGAGACTAGGACAAAACTCAGCTCAGGCCAAAAACATCACAACAACAACAGGACTCTAGGACTGTCCAGTATCAAGGTCTTTATCTCACAGTCACACTGGTGGAATTTTTGTCTAAAAAGTTACTGAATGGATTTCAAGTCACTGAATCGTTTTAGATCGTATTGTTCTAAATGAACCAATATCGTCCTTTAATCATATCGGCAACCACGAGTCATGATACGAATCGAATCGTTGTTAAAAAGAATCGTAACACCACTACTAATAGTTAAAATCTATCTGTAGATAATTTAAAAAAAAAACATTCTGGAAGACATTTCATGACCCCCCCCATTTATGTTTCACAACCCCCCCAGGAGGTCCGGACCCACACTTTGGGAACCCCTGCCATAGACTGTAGGATACATTAACATAGTCTCAATGATGTCATTCATTTGTCTCTACAGTGGAGTTTAGAAGCCTATCATCGCTGGTCACCATATTGGAAATGCTAACTTTTGGTTGACCTAGCATGAGGAACACACGGATAACGGCTACAGTTATTCACTTAGTTTGTCACAGATGGAGGTTCCTGCTTGGTCTACTCGTACTGTTTGTTTTCTCTTTTTAATGTGTTCAATGAACACTGAGGTTTAAGGTCAGGTTTCTACAGCAGCATTCTGCATTTTAAACTTTTTTTATCAGAATTTTCTCATTTTTTCAACAAGCAGATAAATGCATTCACAAAAATCAATCAGCAACAATGTAAAATATGCAATTAACATTAAGATATCTACCCCTGAAAAAGAAAAAATATTGGATACAGAAGAAGAAATAATAAAATAATAATAATAATAACAAACCAAACAAACAAAAAACTGCCTTTTATATATATATAAAAAAAAAGTAGAAATAGGATGCTATAAATCACGCAGTTATTAAGGCACCACCCAGGAAAGCACATTCAGCACAGAGGACATCAAGTTGATGATGGAAAAGCTGCACAGAAATAAATGATTGACAGCTCATTGGTATGGAGCTGAAGCTTAATCTTTAAATCTAGCAGAGGACTGTCTTTAATTGTTGGTGTTGTTTATCATTAATATTAAAACTGCATAATTAAAGAACCCAATGTCAGCTAATAAACTCTGTATGAGTTATATTTAGCATTTGTCCTGTCGAGTAATCCCAGGACGCTCGTACCTCAAAAGAAGTGCTGTCTGCTTTTTGACACTCATCAATACTTGTTAAAGTATTACATTATTAAAAAAAATATACAAGGCAATACACAAACTCTGAGACTGTAACAAGATAACAGACAGAACAATCCCCAACTCTAAAGAACATATTGTTGATGGTAAAGGATAATAGACTCAAGTGTAAAGATCGTGTGTAGGAGGAGAGGAGTAGTCATGGAGCCTTGGGAGGTCTTTTCCCTTGAGACAGCTGAGGGGGCGGTGTACCATAAATGACAGAGAGGAGGAAGCAAGAGAAACCAAGAATAGTACTGAACTCATGGGAGGGTATAAATACTACTTATATTGTCATCCTTTTGCAGAAAGAGAGGGATATAACTGATCCTTTATCTGCATAAGAGGAATCACAATCCACTGGAACTCTCTGTATTTTACTGTCTTCACTGTGACCAGACATTTATACTCCATTACTTTCAGGACCGTTACATGGCTGGAATAATAGCCAGAGGGATTTCGGTAGCTCCGCTACAGTATTGGCTGCAGCCTGCAGATACTTGGACGGAGTTCAAAGACTCACAGGTCAAAGAAATGAATCAGTAGCTTCTCAATTTTTACTCCATCTTGGCTGTGGCTGTGAGGTTTGTCTGCCAGTGTTTGTTGGCAGGAGATATCTTTCCATCCTCAAAATCAATTGAGGAAGTTGAAAGTGAAGATCTACAAGTTCTGCCCTGAGACATAGCACATGGCTGATGCACATACAGACATGATGCAGACAAAGGATGAGAACTCCAGCATGTTGAAGCTCTTTTCAAAGAAGTGTCAATTTATATATTCACCTAGGAGTGTTGGGAGCGTTGTTTTTATACCAGTCATGAATAAAGTTCTATCAGAACGTTCTCTCGTTTATTCTGACTCTTTTAGAGCATCATGCTGTCCTGCACTAACTCGTTCATTTTGCTTCCGTCACAGTTACTCTTTTGTTTTTACAGTAGTCGGTAAGTTAGGTTAGCGGTCACTTAGAGACTCTGCAAAGATCATAGCCTGTCATACTGTTGCTCCTGTGCTGCTTTGTGTAAAAAAAAAAAACCAGCTATGGAAAGGAAAAGCTCAGAGATTTGACTGTCAGAACTAAGGATGATCTGAAGCGACTCATTTTCTGACAAACAGAAATTTAAATTCTGAATCACAGGTCTGTTGGCTTTGTATCCAATGATAGGGTAATGTCCTGCAAAGAGTTCTCAACCTCTGTGTACCTTGTGGCAGCTCTTGTGTATTACTCCCTCCAAAAAAGAGCTTGCAAAGACCTGCTGCAACCAAGCGGCAACCTCCGGTCTCAAAATATGAAGCCCATGAGGAAGTGTGATAAACTGTAATTCATCGAGAATCCGCTTGAGGCTGGCTGCAGAAACACAGGAAACCACATACACACCAATTCAAAGAAGACGATCTTTACAGCAGAAACAAACATGTTTACAGCCTGGTTCAAAAGACAGTTTAGGTCTGAGTAGCTAGGATGAATTATTTTCTGACGCGACGGTTCAGAAGATGTTAAGATGACGAGTTTTGCCCAGGCGGGAACACATAGCTGTTTGCGAGGAGGCTCAAACCTCGCCTCTTTTCCTCACACTAAAGGCTGATTTATACTTCTGCATCGCCCCTACACAGCAGTGAGTGCGGACATGAGCACCACATACTTGTGCGTCGATGTGTACATGTCACGCTGCAATTCTCCCCCGAATCACTTGAGGGCAGTGTGGTCTCTCTGATAGCCGGTCGCCTGCTTCCGGCCCTGCTACGATCTCTGTTTCCTTTTCCACAGAGATTCAGAGCGTGTTCTGTTAATCTACAGCTGATACATGTTGCTGTTTATCATACAGACATGATTACATGAAGAATAGAGAGGAGGAGATGAAATACACGGACGATGAGCGGGGACCCCGGGAGTGCTGTAAATGTGGGAAAAACAAGGCTGCTGAACGGACCAATCACAGGGCTTGTGGTCTGCGTTGATTCTACGGGTCGTTAAATTTTGGAGGAGGTGCACGTCAGCTACGTGCAGAGGCCTGTGCGTGGACCTCCAGTGTAGGCTACGCCGCCGATTCGACGCAGAAGTATAAATCAGCCTTAAGTTAGGTTGAGTTTAGGGCTGCAACTAACGATTATTTTTGGTGTTGACTAATCTATCAGTTATTGTTTTGATTAGTCACGATTATTTGGCTGAAGTATTTGAGGGGTGCATGAGCCTCTCCTCATCACAAACTCATCCACACGCTCTTTGCTTAGCACAACTCAGATAGAAGGAAGAAAACAGAGTATTGTTGTTATTGTATTATTTTAATATTTTAAAGCTATATATATCATGTTTATAACAGTGCAGTAAGTTCAACAAATGATCACTGATTTCTTACTGTGTAATATTAGGGATGCACTGAAATGATTTTTTTTTGCTGAAACATATTTAGAAATCTACAGGTGCTTTATTTCACCCTTGGAGATTGGTCATGTTACTGCACCTGACAACATGCTGCTTCCTGTTTTAGCCCTTTCAAAATAAAGTTTTTTGGACTACATAACATAAGGGGACTTTTATTGTGAAGGGTTCTTCAGGAATGTAATGTTTATCTTTGAAGTAGCTTAACTCTGATCAGAGCGTCACCACAACATTCTGTTTCGGCCGTGTTGTTTTCGGTGATAAAAGTGTTTTGGCCAAAAACAGTAATAATAACAACAATAATATGATGCGGTTCTGTTCATAACTTTTATGGACAGAATTTCTAGGCGCAGCCAAGTGGCGGGGGGTTTCCGGTTCGGTGGCCTTGGGATTCCGTCTCTGCTCTTTGCAGATGATGTCGTCCTATTGGCTCCATCGAGCGGTGACCTCCAGCTCGCGCTGGGACGGTTTGCAGCTGAGTGTGAAGCAGCGGGGATGGGGATCAGCACCTCCAAGTCTGAGGCCATGGTGCTCAGTCGGAAAAGGGTGGCCTGCCCTCTCCGGGTCGGAGGGGAGTCTTTGCCCCAGGCGGAGGAGTTTAAGTATCTCGGGGTCTTGTTCACGAGTGAGGGGAAAAGGGAGCGGGAGATTGACAGACGGATCGGGGCGGCGTCTACAGTGATGCGGGCGCTGTACCGGTCTGTCAAGGTGAAGAGAGAGCTGAGCCAGAAGGCAAAGCTCTCAATTTACCGGTCAATCTACGTTCCGACCCTCACCTATGGTCACGAGCTGTGGGTAGTGACCGAAAGAACGAGATCGCGAATACAAGCGGCCGAAATGGGTTTTCTCCGCAGGGTGTCTGGGCTCAGCCTTAGAGATAGGGTCAGGAGCTCAGACATCCGGGAGAGGCTCAAAGTAGAGCCGCTGCTCCTCCGGATCGAGAGGAGCCAGATGAGGTGGTTCGGGCATCTGGTTAGGATGCCTCCCGGGCGTCTCCCTGGGGAGGTGTTTCGGGCATGTCCGACTGGGAGGAGGCCACGGGGAAGGCCCAGGACACGCTGGCGAGACTATGTCTCTCAGCTGGCCTGGGAGCGCCTCGGTATCCTCCCAGAAGAGCTGGTGGAAGTGGCCGGGGAGAGGGGTGTCTGGGCTTCCCTGCTGAGACTGCTGCCCCCGCGACCGGGACCCAGATAAGCGGAAGAAGATGGATGGATGGAATAATATGATGCGTTGACGCTACATTTTCCGCGTCGACGAATTTGTGTAGTCGACTTAATCGATTATGTCGACTAATTGTTGGAGGCCTGGTTGAGTTCAGCATTTCCAACATGGCTCCCGCTGACCATTGGTCTCAAAACAGCGCTCAGAAACAGATGTTAAACGTCAGGGATAATACGTCCATTATTTATACAGTCTATGGTCCATACGCGTGAGAAAAGAGAACTATATAGCATAGTTACATCAGGCTTCCAGGTATTTCCCTGCTATAGAGGAAAAATGTCCTTGCAGATTCTACAATCATCCACATCAGCTGTAGCAGAGACAACCCTGCTGCTGCTGCTGCTGCTGCTGCCGAGTGATAGCGAGTGTGATCTCCACAGAGAGTAGTGTGTTAAACTCTGTTCATCTCCCCAGGTGACTGAGGAAAGTGGTGTGTATGTGTGAGTTTCCCCCAGGCGCCCATCTTCACAGTCTAGATCTAATGGGCTCTGACAGGACAGTAATAAGGTAGCAATGGACACAGACTGTGTGTGAGTGTGGCAGCAGTGTGCCATGTCCACACCCACTAGTAACAGCCCAGTGTTAGGAAGCAGGTGTTGAGGACCCTGATTTCACCCTCTGTGTGTAAATGGACACCCTGCTATGCACAAGGTCACAGTGCCTCTGGAGAAACACGTAATGCTGTGCAAGGCCAGCAGAGACCATACACACTGAGTGTAGACGCACACTTCTGGACACATTCTGCACAAACATGCTGATGAGTTTTTGCATGCAAACACACACATACAGCCCTCACTGTACTCAGTTCATTTCATTGACCTGTGACTGTATTATCTCTGATGCATTTTCATATTAAGCCGTGTTCTTCCAGGCTGATCTCCTCTGATGAATGTAGTTCAGGGTCAAGTGGACGGCACTGAAATCACCACCACAAATTAAACTCGATTATCTGTTTAAATACATCCAGGAAACATCCTCTGCCTCACACAGGATGTTTTTCCTGTGTATGCTTGCTTTAAGTTCACTTTCATCATCTGGAAAAATGATGAAGGACAATGATGACAAATACGTAATGTTACAGAATTAACAAACCAAGTACTGCAGGTAGAGCTGGGCGATATTGAAAACGATGTTATCATGACAACATTTTTCATATCAGTCGAAATCGATAATTTTCATGATAAATCTCAAATCATTCGTTCATATCATTTTAAAGTAGGGATGTACATTTTAGTATTTTCCGTGATCGATTTTTGGAAATGTTAACGATCAATTATCAATTAATTGATTAAAAAAACCATTATTATTCTTACGTCAAAAACAATGCCAAATACGTTGTTTTCCCCCTAAATTGTATTTTCTACAGCAACATAATGCAAATAACTGACAGTATTGAATATGGGTAACATGTTTGACACGCATAATATCAACGATCAGGCTCATAAAAATATTCTACGCGGACATAGTCTTATAAAGTGAAGGCTGAGACTACTAACAGGAACGTACTTCAGACTCACAGTGTCCAGTTTTCTGTCTACTCGTTCTTATTGAGAAAAATAAACATGTGTATTTGATCAGGTGTCAGCCGGTAGCGCAACCGGGTCATAATCAGTCCAGCGTCAGAAAAGCTCAGACGGCTCTGATGTTGCTGGTCAGCAAACATAGCGCACTAACATTTCCCACCTGTCTGTTGCCTTCGTATCCAAAGGTGGGAAATGTCCTGTTTAAAGCTGTCAACCTTTGTGTCCGTGTTGTTGATGGCAGCAGTTTTGTATTGATCCTCTTTAAAAAAGCGCACGTGGAGACCTGACGCACAGCCGCAGCCGCCAGCTGAGCGTCTCCGCTGTGCGCAACACCTTTAACAGCTGATTCACATCCAAACATGCTTTAAACTTCAAACACCTCCCTGATAGCTGAGTGTAATATGAGACCACATGATGTTTGTTCCACGTGACGGAGAATTGATAACAAAAATGTGTGTTTCGATAATCGATTAATTGTGGTCATCCCTATTTTAAAGGCAGATTTTTTGCTCATGAGTGAAAGTTGAAGAAACCAGAGGGTTTGTCAGCTTGTATCTGGATTTAGTAGTCTAGTAAATATCTTAACTACTTAAGTTTAGTGGCCTTTCTTGTCAAGCACGTTTTCACTCTGCTTTGAGCTGCTAGGTTTTGTGTTTTCTTCAGTGATTGGCTGTTCCATGCCAACTTCTTCTTCTGTGTAATGTTGGGTGGGAACTAGCGCACAGTAGCACGCCTCCCTTTCCAGGGGCTGGGGGTGCAAATTCAGGTTTAAATATGTCTAAAAATGTATTTTATCGTACATTTGTTATATCTATATTGAGAAAAATAATATCACGATAATTATCGTTATTGTTTTATCGCCCAGCCCTAACTGCAGGCTGACACTTCTGTAGAAAGCTTCCACGCACAGGGATGTTTTGTTTGGATACTTATGGGGCTTAACTGAGCAAACCAAACCCCAGCAACGGTAGGTTGTTGCTCTAGATTAGCCTGGTTAATAGGGATGTAAGGATACACTCAAATCCCGATTTTTAGTTCACGATACGATTCACTCACGATTCTCTAACGATTTTTGAGAAAACTGGATTGAACTCCAAATTTAAATAACTCTTATTTTATTTCAATCCTCAGATATGGACAGTTGGGATATATATTTGTTCTCTTATATTTCTTTGTAAACAAAGTCCTCCTTTTTAATTTTTTACCTTGTTGGAAAATTTCAGAACAATTATAGAGAAATGGAAAGTGAACGATTCCCAAATGAAAGTGTTAAATATTAAAAAAAAATAAGGTAAATCTCTCTAAATAAACTAAAGTGCAGCTTCTGCTCCTGGCTGTGAGTTGACATGTTTATCTTCAGGAACATCAGGGAAAGACGAAATGCTGCCGTACCTCAGACTGTAAACACAAAGGTACATCCTGACCTGCTCGGTCTTCACCTGCTGCCTCCATGTCTGTTACACTCCACTCAGTGAGTGACAAGAGAGTGCAGCGCAAGAGACTTCATGATGTTGAACAAGCGGAGTGAAATGCAAATAGCGCTCTCTACTGTTTCAAAATAATATCGATGTACAAATGTTGTTGAATGGATTTTAATCCCCCCTTATTTGTACCGATTTTTTACCGTCTTGTGATATATCCTTACACCCCTACTGGTTAAGCATGAAAAATGAATGGTACTTCAATGATGTGCCATTAAACTAAATGATAGAAATGAATGTGACAATAGAAGAGTAATTTCATTGGGTGGGGCGCCATTTGCCTGGCAGTTTCGGCACACGCCCTATGTTCAGAGGCTGTAGTACATGTTGCAGTAGTCACTGGTTAAACTCCCGGCCATGCCCACTTGCTGCATGTCTCCTCCCCCACATTTCCTGTCTCCCTTCAGCTGTCCTATCAATGATTGCAAAAATGCCCCCCCCCCCCCCCCCCCCCGTTGGTGATATTTCTACTTTCTAATACGAGGACGTGTTCTGTATATTTCATGATTAGCTGCGGTCTTTTGTTTGCAGAAAAATAATCATTTTCAATTATAGCATCTGACCTAGATGCAAGGTCTGAAAGAGCCTGCTGTAGGGATCATTAATGACAGGCGTGTTAGTGAAGCATCATCCATTAGACAACATCTTACTTAATTTACTACAGTAAAAATGTTACTAACTCCCTGGCAGAAATCTACGAGGGGGTCAGGGATCAGAGTTGGTTACTCATCAGCTCTCCTGGATCTGTGTTTAGCTCAGCACAACACTTGAGTTGGGCAGGTGCCTGCTGTTTGGAGTGTTTGAACACAGAGATGTTGGATGTGCCGCCCTCCTGGCTCAGTAACCTTAAGTGTCCCAGCAGCATCTGTGCATCCAAACAGGGCACTGCAACAGCTTGAGGAGAGCTACACTGACACATATGAGTCTGCCTGTCAAGTGAAAATGTAAACAAACTGTTTGTGCCTTTGTCAGCTTGTAATCCAGGCAGAGGGTATAGGAGACACTGATGTCACATGTTAGGACAGAAAGAACTAGGGATGTCCCGATCTGATTTCTTGATATTCAGTATTTGCCAATACCGAGTCCTGATCCGATACTTGTGTTTGCCGAGATAATAGAAGCACAAGAGATAAGAGAGTTGAGATGCACACTTTTTATTTTTCTTTAACAAAAATAAGTAATTAAAAAATAACTAAAATATGTCTTATGTTTATTCCATTGAACTGAATCCAGCGAGCGTTGTTTTAAACTCATAATCTGATTTAAAAACTCTGCTGTATGAGACCAAGAAACTGGTGTGCTTCATTACAGCACGCTTAAACCAGAGGCTGCTCTGAACGCAACTCTCACGAGACAGTGTGTGATTCACAACGTCAGCGTCCGGTTGTGAGACATGAATATCGGGAGTGACAGTGAGATCCAAACACGCCTGGTTGAATGCCACTAGCTAAGGAGCGACATGCCGGTATAGAGAAAGGCAGCTGCCGCTAGCAATGAGGATGCTAATGTTTGCCTTTTGAACCATATGTCCCTGCAGAGTTACCGTAGGGTGCGTACAGCAGATTTTTTTACTGTAATGTGTCTGGCGGTGCTCATGTGAGTTCTACAATAAAATGTAAATCATGTCCTTGAGTTCTACATCAATGTCCGATTTATTATTCTCTCATTATGTAAACATACTTAAAAGAACTCAGAACGCTCAACTACACTCAGCTGCACATTGTGTTCAGTGACAGCAGACGTAAATGATCGGATGAGATGTTCGGCTCCAATCCAATAGTTGTTTTTTTGTTTTTTATTATTATTATTATTTTTTTTTGTGATATATATATATATATTAGGGATGTAAATTTCAAGTATTTTCCGTGATCGATCTGTAGAAATGTTAACAATCAATTATCGGTTAATCATTGAAAACAACGTAAACATTTTCCATGTCAATAATAATGCCAAATGCGTTTTTTTTCACTGAGTCAAATTTTTCTTCACAACACAATGTTTATAACTGACTATTGAATAGCTACAGATCATATTGAGGTGTTCAAAACATTAAACACACTGAATATCAACGTGTGGAGCAGGCTCATAATCTCTGCAGACATACAGTCATAAAGTGAAGGCTCAGACTTCAACAAGGGAACCGAACAGAAACATATTTCAGACTCACAGTGTCCAGTTTTCAGTCTACTCTTTCTTATTCAGAAAAATAAGCATGTGAACGCGGTCAGGTGTCAGCCGGGAGTGCAACTGGGTCATAATCAAGTGGCAACCTCCGGTCTAAAAATATGATTCCAATGCGGATGTGCTAAAAACTGCAGTTAATCGAGGATCCGCTTGAGGCTGGCTCTGGAAGTACCGGAAACCACATACACACCCATTCTAAGAAGCCGATCTTTACAGCAGAAATAAACATGTTTACAGCCTGGTTCACGAGTGTAGTCTGGATAGCTCATTTCTGGATCGGCACCAAGGGAGAGATTCCGGTGGCTGGTGGTGAGGCTTTCAGCAGTGTGTCTGCCCCCTGGTGGCTGGCTGCAGTATAGGTCAAAAAATCCGTCTCCCCCATTCATTTGAATGGAGGAGCAGTCAAACTTTAAAAAATAAATACACGTTGTACGAATGTTTCTCACATCCGTATGCTGTGGTGATATGTAGTTAGTATTTGACTGTTTTGTGTCCAAGGCCTCTTTTTCCTGAAAAGTTTCTTTTTCGTTAGTTATTAGAGTTTAAAAAACGGGGTTTTACTTCCGGGTTTCATTTGATTCACAGCCACTGTTGAGTGAAACTTCAAAGGACACACAGCGACTTGTGACGTCACGCTGTAAGGCGGAGCTTATTACAGTGGCTTCACAGGCTCTGGCTGCACAATGGCGGCGCCCAGGAGAGGGATTTTTTGGCTTCAGAACCGTACAACGGGAAGAGGCGGAGCAACGCTGTCCATTTTTATTTACAGTCTATGATCGGCACACACTGTACGAGGGGTGAATTTTTTTCCAATTTTGAAGACATTTAGATTACGAGTCTTCCAATGAGAGGCACAGCTGACTTGATTGACAGGCGGGAAAACTGTAGCTGTTTGCGAGGAGGCTCAAAGCCCGCCTCTTTATGTCACAATCACCCGACAGAAGCAATATGGCTCCTGCCACTGATTGGCCTCAAAACAGCTCTTCAGAAACAGATGGGTGACGTCACAGATACTACGTCCATATTATGGTGATAATCAGTCCTGCAGCGGAGAAAAAAAGCGCTCGTGGAGACCTGTCACTCAGCCGCAGCCCCCAGCTGAACGTCTCCGCTGTGTGCAACACCTTCAGTCAGCTGATTCACGTGAAACATGCGTCAAACTTCAAACACCTCCCTGATAGCTGAACCAAATATGAGACCACAAGATGTTTGTTCCACATGATAGAGAATCAAACAAACAAATGTGTTCTTAACAATCAATTAATCGATACTCAATTAATTGTTGACATCCCTAAAATAAATATATATATATATATTTGCAAGAAATGTTCTCTTACAAAAAAAGGTTGACCAAGTGATAGTCACCTGGTTGGGTCTATAAAATGTGCACTGTTGAGATGTTCTGTAAAGAAAAGTACTACTTTCTTAAACGGCTCCTTATAAACATTTTACTTTTTAACAACTTATTTGTTAATCTACTCTTATAACGGCCTTATGGATGATTGATGCTGATTGGTCATTGGTGGTCTTGATGCTTATGGGTTATTTCTGCTGCAGTACTTCTTCAACCCAAAGCTCAGTAAATATAATCTCAGCTCTATCGCATACATTCTCCTCACCGTGACAAAAAGGAATAGAAAAGATAGAGAGAGGAGGTGAAGAAGAACAAGAGAGGTCACAAAGTGCTGGGTGGGAGAGAAATCAACAAAACTGAAGACGGCAGATGTGAAAGAAAAAAACACCAAACCACACGCAGTGTAGGTTAAAGTGGTTTTAAAGGCTGGTTAAATAAAGATGTCAACACCCTGACAAACAGGAACCCTCAGATGTGATCATGACGTCTTTTCTGATCATGACGTCTGTCCTGATCTAGATTCAGCTTTAACCTTCATTTTACAGAAAACATTAAACAGATATTATTCTTCTTGATTGCAGCTGAGTCTGACCAGACTTTGTCACAGTCGTGTTTGTGTGTCTAATTAAAATGCTAGAGGCTGTAGACACTGCTCACAGAAGCATCATAGGTGTATATATAACACTTGGCTAAACTGAATACACACCTGTTTTCTTTCTTATTCAATCTCTCTTCACACTTTTCTTCACTGTTTGAGCCTCTCCTTCTTACTCCTCCTCTTGTTGCCTTCATGTGTTCAACTGTCTGCGTCCCTGACTGAGTTTAAATCCATTCTACTTATGAGCAGTGTTTGTTCAGAGCATATAACAGTATTGCATATTTTAAGGCAATTATATATTCTGTATATCATTTATTATTATTTTTTCTATTTTATTTAATTTAATTTATTTTTTGATTTATTTCATTTTTATTTTATTTTATACTTTATTTCTTATTTTATTTTTGATTTTATTTTATTAGATATTTTATGTTATTACATATTTTATTTTATATTTTATTTCATTTTACTTTATATTTATTTTACTTTATATTAACTTATTTTATATTTTATTTGATATTTATTTTATATTTTATTTAGTATTTTATTTTGTTTGATATTCTATTTTATTTGATATTCTATTTTATTTGATATTTTATTTTATTTGATATTTTATTTTATTTTATCCTTTTTTTATTTGATATTTTATTTTATTTTATCCTTTTTTTATTTGATATTTTATTTTATTTTATTTTAACCTTTTTTTATTTGATATTTTTTTTATTTTACTTTATATTTTATTTTATTTTACTGGATTTTTTTTATTTGATATTTTATTTTACTTTATATTTTATTTTATTTTATTAGATTTTTTTTATTTGATATTTTATTTGATATTTTACTTTATTTATTTATTTATTTTTTTATTCTTATTTTATTCCTTCCTCTATTAATATTTGACTTTCTTACATATTGTTAATAAGAGCTCTGTAATGACCGAATTTCCCTCCCCGGGATAAATTAAGTATTTTTGATTCTGATAACTCAGTGTCATCATTTGAAACAATGATGTTAATTTCATCTTTCTCTCTCTCTGTGTGTCCACAGCTCCACCACCCAGCAGATTCAACAGGAGAGTGTCAGGTAAGATGTGTGTGTGTGTGTGTGTTTGTGTGTGTATATGTATGTGTGCAAGGGCGCTGCCAGGGATTTTGGGCCCCATATATGTCTTGTAATATACCATTTATAATAACATCATAATCAAAGTTACAACAGTCTTTAAAAATGAATGCACAACAGAAAAGAGCAGCACTGAATCATGCAGAATAATGGATCTATAATGCTGTTCTGTATCAGCAGCCCTAGATTTGATACTTCATAACTTTATCGGATCAAGTTTGTTAATTACAATTATTAAGAGGTTAAAGCTACTTAAACAAAATGCCCCTTGTTGGACCGCCCAAAATTCAGTCAGCATCAAAATCTCTGATTTGAAGGTATTATTTGAGTAATCTCTGTGACATTAAAACAGACTAAATCACTCAATGTTTCAACCTGCCCAGCATCCAAAACAGACTATAGGCTGTAGCTTATGTAGCTTAGCTATAGCTTTGTTTTTATAGGGTTTTGTAATAGTACAGATAGAGAGAGAGAAAAAAGAGATTCCCACAGACCCCCTTCAATAATGCTACGTTGCTCACCTTCTTGTTCATTGGGTTGGGGGAGTTGTGGGGAGACAGTGCACCTGCTGACATATCAGCTGCTGAGTCTGGTAGGGAGGGCGGGGAAACCTATTTAATATGATGAGCTCAAACGTAGTTCAGTTCATTGTGGATTTCAAACTAGCAAACAGGTTGATTTTAACCACTCAAAGACTATACCAACCTTTCCTGGAGAAGAACTGGGTGACATACTGTCGCCCTTTCTTCTCTCTCTTCTCTCTCTCCTTTCTTTCCCCCTTTTCTGGGACCCAGACTTAATCTTTCCAGACATTTTATCTGCCTTTAGTGCAACTTCTGTCTGATTGTGCGGCACAGCTGATTAGGACGACTCAGGCTGGGCTGTACTTAATAAGAATTTGCCCAGATCTCTGATATACGTTTTCTGAAGACAACGAGACCGATTTTTTAATTACCTAATTCTGAATAAAATATTAATATAACATAATAAAGTATTATTATTATTATTTTTTTATTATTCTTTTCGGGCCCCTGTCAGTCATGGGCCCTTAGAATCATCCTAACTCCCCCCCCATATGGCGCCACTGTGTGTGTGTACCCCTGACGTCATGTCCCCTAAGTGTAACCACACCGGGGGAAGGCATAGCCTACATCACTGTCTAAGTGGCTCACCTGCTGCATCAGTGTGCGTTACTGAGTGCGTGTCATGCATCATGAGGCCGGGTGGTAGACTGACTGAGTCGTGTCTGTCTCTGTCTCTGATGTCAAACGCTGCTCAGCCAGTGTTTTCATAATGAGCGTGTCTACGTATGTCATGCATGTAAAACGGTGTTAAGAAGCCTCTCTGTGGTGTGTTCGGGGTTTTGTGCGTCCTCTCTCTGTCTGTGTTGGCGCCTGTGGTCCTGTGTGTGCAGTGCTCTCGTTTCTCACGCTTGGTCGTACTCGTCTCGTGTTTACATATGAGTAATTGAATGTCGTCAGCCGTCACAGAGAGCTGCACTTTGATTATGTTCTGGGTGTGTCACCTGATGTTTATCATCATGCTGTCCTGCTGTCTGTGTTGTCCCTGCTGTCTGCACCGCAGAGCCGCAAAGGTTTGCTGAAAAGCGTTAGATTATACAAGCTGTCAAACGTGTTGTAGAGATATTTTAACAGGTAAAACATTATCATCCTGAGTTTCTCACTCATATTGATCTTTGTCAAGGTAATGTTGTCAGACATAGTGATCCTTTATGAGCCCTGTGTTAATACAACAACAAAGGTAGAGCGTCATCATGCTGTTCATTATGTTTCCTCAGAAGTAACCCTACAAAGGTCTCGTTTTCAGGCATGCTCATTATAAAGTAGGGATGTCCTGATCAGCTTTTTGGGCCCCAATCGGATTTCTTAATATTGAGTATTTGCCAATACTGAGTCCTGATCTGATACTTGTGTTTGCCGAGATAATAGAAGCACAAGAGATAAGAGAGTTGAGCTGTACATGTTTTTTTTTCCCTTCAACAAAAATAAGTATTTAAAAAATAACTAAAACATGTCTGATGTTTATTCCATTGAACTGAATCCAGCGAGCGTTGTTTTAAACTCATAATCTGTTCTACAAGCTCTGCTGTATGAGACCAAGAAACTGGTGTGCTTCATTACAGCACGCTTAAACCAGAGGCTGCTCTTAACGCAACTCTCACGAGACAGTGCGTGATTCACAACAGCAGCATCCAGCTGAGAGACGTAAATATTGGGAGTGACAGTGAGATCCAAACACGCCCAGTTGCATGCATAGACCGTGAATAAAAATGGACAGCGTTGCTCCGCCTCTTCCCGTTGTACGGTTCTGAAGCCAAAAAATCCCCCTCCTGGGCGCCGCCATTGTGCAGCCAGAGCCTGTGAAGCCACTGTAACAAGCTCTGCCCTACAGCGTAACGTCACAAGACGCTGTGTGTCCTTTGAAGTTTCACTCCACAGCGGCTGTGAATCAAAGGAAACCTGGAAGTAAAACCCCGTTTTTTAAACTCTAATAACTAACGAAAAAGAAACTTTTCAGGAAAAAGAGGCCTTCAACACAAAACAGTCAAACACTAACTACATATCACCACAGCATACGGATGTGAGAAACATTCGTACGATGTGTATTTATTTTTTAAAGTTTGACTGCTCCTCCATTCAAATGAATGGGGAGATGGTTTTTTTTACGTATACTGCAGCCAGCCACCAGGGGGCAGTCACACTTCTGAAAGCTTCAGCACCAACCACCGGAACCTCTCCCTTGGTTGCATGCCGCTAGCTAAGGAGCGACATGCTAGTATAGAGAACGGCAGCTGCAGCTAGCCACGAGGATCCTAATGCTAATGTAACAGACTGTCCTGTGTTTGGTTCATGTGTTTGCCTTTTGAACCATATGTCCCCAGAGAGTTACAGTAGCGTGCGTAGAGCAGATGCTTCTTTCTGTGTCGGTGCCCAGATCTGCTCCGATCCAATATTTGAGATCAGGATCAGGACATCCCTACTCAAAAGATTCCTTCCTTTGTCCTAACTTAGTGAAACAAAGATGTCTCTTTTGTTTGTGTATGTTGTCTCTCTTAGGAGACACATTTGAACTTCTTTCAAAGTAACACAGCTCATAAAGTGTTAAAGGAGAAGCACATCCCTCCATCACCTTGACGTTTTTAATTCCTCTGGGCTGTGACAGCTGTGGCCCGAGGCTTTATGTGTCTGGGTTTTCAGCCCTGTTGTAAATTTCCTGTTAATGTGATGTCTCAGAAAAACCTGAAGGAAATATCTTTACATCTGGAGGAAACTCTCCCTGAATAGATTTCAGTCGTCGATGATCTCTTATCTGAAACGTTTGTGGCCCAAACTCAATAATTCATGGGCTAATTAGAGCACAGCTTCACAGACGTGTCCGACCGGACGATATAAATGAAGTGAAGACATTTTGAACCCAACAGGTCCACTTCACTGTGATGTCAGAATGTCCTTGAAAACTCTTTTTTATTTAAAGCTTTTTTTCTCTCAGAGTCTTTGAAATGTAATATCTCAGTAACTCCAGGAGGGAGTATCTTCAGAATTGGCTCAAAAAGTGGAACACAAGGAAGAGCTAATGAGCCTTAAACGCTAGTTGCCACCCAACATTAGACAGAAGAAGAAGACTGCATTGAACAGCCAATCATGTTGCAGGGTGAGAGGTAGGCGGGGCTCAAAGACGTTCGGAGTTGAATGTAAACACAGCTGAAACGAGGGACAGGGAAGAAAACTAGAAACCTACCAGGTCAATGCGGAGTCATCCGTCTGACACTGAGTCGACTCTGAGTTAACTATTAACTTCATACACTTCATTAAATCTACTTTCAGGATGTGGGTAAAGGAAGAGCACAGAGACAACTTCTACTGTGAACACGTTTAATGTCCACCGCGACCGTAGGACAACTGAACACTGAATAACCGTGATGCATTCACTGCACTGTGGGAAACAACATCACTCTGCATGTAACCCTTAGTAATCTTAAAGGGGAGAGCACAACTCAAAACAATACTCTATAAACTGACACACAGAATATAATTTAGTATATATTTGATTTAAATTTGATTTAAATTATGGAAATAATCTCAACGTGAGAAAAATAAGAATCTACAAACTGAAACTTCACAAAAATCTCATCTTCCATTAAAGACCTGCTTCCTGTTAGCAGCGTCAGAAATGATGGATTCAAGAAGTTCATCAGAAAACTAAATCCAGATACAAACTAACAAACTGTCTTCAACTTTCACTCAGGAGCAAAAATCTGACTTTAAATTTAAATGAAATAATAATTTGATTTGTATCGTGATAATTATCTATATCGACTGATATGAAATATATTATCGTGAGAACATAATTTTCAATATCGCCCAGCACTAGTTTTTAGATAATAAGAGAAGCCTGTCAATTACACAGAATATCATTTTATTTCAGTTAAATCTAAAAAGTCAATTTTAAAAGGCATTCAGTGTGTTTCTTCTTTCATTGTTTCCAATTACAACTATTTAAGATCTGGTCTTCAAATAGTTTCTCTAAAAACATGTCTTGAGGGTGTAGGGACTAGTTAAGATAAGTAAAGATAGTCCTTTACTCGTCCCACAACGGGGAAATTCAAGAATATAATAATTATAATCAGGGTTATTCTATATTCGAGCCAATGTGGTAACTTGTGTTTACTGTGTCAGTTTGATGTTTCTGTACATAAAGAAAATGCTTTAGAATATCAAAAAAAATGAGGCTACATGCACTCCATCACTTATGGGCAAGTTTGATCCACCCATCCTCAGCCACACCCATCCCCCATTAATGAAATATGAAGGCTTTTAAAAACAGCAACCTTGCCTTGATCGCAGGCATTGACAACAACTCTGAAAAAAGAGATCTAATGTTACAATTCTGCATTGATGTTTTTTACTGCAGCTGTTGTGCTCTGACCAAGCTGCAACCTCCGGTCTTAAAATATGAAGCCCATGCGGAAGTCTTATAAACTGCAGTTCATGGAGTGTCCACTAGAGGCTGGCTGCAGAAACACCAGAAACCACATACACACCCATTCAAAGAAGACAATCTTTACAGCAGAAATAAACATGTTTACAGCCTGGTTCTAAAACCGGCTTCGGTCTGAATAGCTCTTTTCTCTTTCGGCACAGTTTTGCATAACGAGAGGCACAGCTGACTTGACTGACAGGCTGGAACACTGTAGCTGTTAGCGAGGAGGTTAAAGGCCCGCCTCTTTAGCTTACACTAAGTTAGGTTGAGTTCAACGTTTACAATATGGCCCCCGCCGACGATCAGCTTCAAAGCAGCGCTCAACAATCAATCAATCAATCAATCAATCTTTATTTGTATTGCGCCAAATTACAGCAAACGTTATCTCAAGATGCTTTTACAAAGGTCTAGACCACTCTATGTCAAATTATGAACAGAGACCCAACACCAAGACAGGGTAAGACTCAGTCTGACCCCACCTTAATCCATCATGAGCATTGCATCTCACAGTAATTAGCTAGTTACAGCGGAGAGGACAAACTTCCTTTAACAGGCAGAAACCTCGAGCAGAACCAGACTCATGTTAGACACACATCTGCCTCGATCCAGTTGGGTCTGGAAAGAGGGATAGAGGAGAATAAGAGAGAGAGGGAGCGGTGATAGTGATGAGACGAGTAGTAGTAGCTGTTGCAGCTGGAGTCCAGCACGTCCGTATCAGCTGGAGTCTGGAACGTCCACAGTAGGAGGACGTCTACAGATGGGTGACGTCACGGTTACTACCATTATTTAAATACAGTCTATGGCTCTGAACCAGTGACGGTCTACCCTGGTGGGTGCTTGAAAATGTTCCAGGTCCACTAAATCCCCAGACACTGGAACACAATAATCAGGAAGAGACAAGATCAACAGTACTTGGAAGCAGTGTTTTCTCACATGTGAAACACGAGGCCTAGATCTCATGTGAAATGTTTTTTCCTGGTCAAAAGAGAGAGGGGGGTTGGGGGGGGGGTGATGACTTGATCAAATATCAGCATTAGAGTTGATCCCACTGTTTTGCTAGAAGGGAACTGGAGCTTGTTAATGAAAGCACGGTCCTGGCTGCTGTAGTGACGCTCTGTCATGCTGCCAGGGAGAGAGGGAGAGAAAGAGGGAGCTGCTGGCAGAGACGAGGAAACTAAATAAATCTGACTGAAGCTGATCAGGATGGACCTGCCCATTCATACCAGAGACGAGCACAATTATTACAACATATAGTTCTGATTGGATCACTTTCTGAGAGTTAGAGAGCTCTGTGGTCTACATTTAATATGTTATGGTGTTGTTCATTGTTTTTAACAGCTCAGTGGAGCTGAACTGAAGGAGTTAGCTCTGTAATTGAAGAGGTCACACTGCTACAAACAGGATTAGCATACATGCTAATAGATGAGAAATTAAATTCGACACACACAGATAGACATATATGTACTTACACGGGACTTCCACCAGATCTGTGTCCGGTCCGTCTCCAATCTGCTGCGGTTCTGCTCTCTCATCCGTCAACACCCACCGGTTACGTTTTCAGAACGCAGCATGGAGCAGGACCAGCGGACAGCTGGAGTCATGTGACTGAGGTTTTCACGCACTAGTTACTGAATCAAGGATTCTCCTCCTCTCCTCATCCATGTTGTCTTTCTGGTCCTCTGAAAACCTCTGACCTGTTGACTCCAGGCCTGGCTCCGCTCATCATGACTTTGGTTTGTTGTTGTAGTTAAGTGAAATACGATCTGGTGATAACACAGAGTGTTTTATTCTGAAAATTAACCGGATGTTTTCATTTGTTTTGGTGAAACCTGACTTCCTGTCCCGCTCCATCTGCTCTGTTGAGATTGATACGTCGTGCTCCGGCATGCGGCAAACATAGAAGTCTTGTGTATCTGATCCGGAGGGCTCAGACCTGCCGGATCAGAGACTCAGCCGGAACGCAACGGAGCGGATCCAGTGGAAGTTAACACATAGACTAGAATAGAAACCTATCAGATCCGGTGCCGTGACAGATCGGAGACGGACCAGTCACGGATCTGGTGGAATTTGGCCGTTACTGTAGCTACTTCCATGTGTCTTTTGATAAATTTTAGAGAGGAGTTGGAGTGTCAACACAAAGTTTGAGGAAACACAGATACACAGAGACAAACTGAAACGACCTTGTCAGTGTTTGGCGTCCACTGTGCGTCTTCCATCTGGCTTCCTTCAACGTCTAGAAGAAATATTGTCCTCTTTGTTCCCCTAAACTGACGTCCGTCACCTCACTCTCTGTTATACAATATCTCCCCCCTCCGCCTGTGTGTGCTTGTGTAACGTTACCTTTCCCTGCACTCTGAGTGAGTGAGTTTGTGAGGAAGCAATTTACACAAGATGGAGTAGATACAGTGTCTCTGTTAGCAGCTCTGTGGTTTGATTCCTCTGCTTGCGTCACCTTGTTTACTCTCTCCTCTTGTGTTCACACTGTGATAAACTGTCACGTCTTCATATGTATTAAACATGTTTGTCAGCATGGTGATGTCTGCTGTGTTTGGTTTGCAGGGGTTGTGTTTGAGTTAATTTAGAGCTGCATTAAGCATGTCCAAGTGTCGAGTTTCCTGCGTAGAAGCCAGCTCATATCTTATATTTGCTTCCACAAAGTACTCTAAGTAATGTTCAAATGTAGATGAGTTTTTTCCAGGCTGTTGGTATCTAAAAAAACAAATTATCACACAAGCTGATGCCCTTATTGTAACAGGCAGCAGGTGAGTCAGAATATTTGCCACAGGCCAAGAAGAGCTTGATGTCCTTAGAATCAAGGCCAGAAGTGCAACACAGTTTGAACATATTTTAGAAATAGATAGTAACCTTATATTTACCTTGTCTGAATGTTTAACGGCACAACAGTGATGGTCTTATTAAGAAAGTAAACAGTAGAGATGTACACTTAACCAAAATTTTGAATCACGATCACAGTATTGGCCGGCCTATGATCAAAGAGAGATTGACCTTTTTCTTTTCCTTCTCTGTTGAAAATATTCATCATCTTAAGTCACCCAATTAACACAACTGGTGTTTCAAAAAGTTTTGCTTCCAATTCCATCATGACAACAGGTGATCAACGGGTTGATGAGACTTTCAGTTAATGACAAAGCAAATCTAAATGATCCAAACCTGGGAGTGCAAGGGTGCCATTGGCCTAGCAGTCTAAGTAAACACCCCATGTACAAAGACTATAGTCCTCATTGCAGCAGTCACAGGTTCAACTCCCTGCCGCGACCGTTTGCTGCAAGTCTTTGCTACAGCAACCTCCGGTCTCAAAATATGAAGCCCATGCGGAAGTGTTAAAAACTGCAGTTCATGGAGTGTCCACTAGAAGCTGGCTGCAGAAACACCAGAAACCACATACACACCCATTCAAAGAAGACGATCTTTACAGCAGAAATAAACATGTTCACAGCCTGGTTCAAAAAACAGGTTAGGTCTGAATAGCTCATTTCTCTATCAGCACACACTGGACGGGGGGATTTAATAATAACGCAACAGTTCAGAAGATATTTAGATTATGACTTTTGCCCAAATAAGGACATGACTGACTTGATTGACAGGCGGAAACACATAGCTGTTGGCTAGAAGGCTCAAACTCCGCCGCTTTACCTCACAGTAAGTTCGGTTGAGTTCAGCATTTCCAATATGGCTGCCGCCGTCGCCTGGCTTCAAAACAGCGCTATGGTTGACGTCACGGATACTACGTCCATTATTTATACAGTCTATGCTTCACCCCTCTCTCTGCTCCCCCATTTCCTGTCTCTCTTCAGCTGTCCAATCAAATAGAAGCAAAATAACCAACAAAAACTTTTCAAAAACAACGACTTGTGAGTGTGAAAAACCCTGTCATCATTAAATCAGGCTGACAGTAGGAGGACCAGGTGAGAGCTGGTGAAGCAGAGAAACAGAGTGAGCATGGACAGTAAGCTGCAGCGCTGACGACCGCTATCGACCGCTAACGAGCACTAACGAGCGTTAACAAGCTTGTGATTGCCAGGCTTATCAGTGAGCGACCTCGTTTGTATAATTACATGTAAATACATAAGCCTTACTGTTTGAAAGATGAAGGACACAGGACTTTATGATAGGTAACATGCAGGCTCAGATCATTCACCTTTGAACACCAAGCTGGGAAATACTCCGACACAAGTAAAAGTCCTGTGTCCAACTGAAGCGGCAACCTCCAGTCTCAAAATATGAAGCCCATGCGGAAGTGTTAAAAACTGCAGTTCATCAAACTTCCACTAGAGGCTGGCTTCAGAAACACCAGAAACCACATACACACCCATTCAAAGAAGACGATCTTTGCAGCAGAAATAAACATGTTTACAGCCTGGTTACAAAAAAAGTTCAGGTCTGAATAGCTCATTTCTCTATCAGCACACACTGTACTGCGTGAATTTTTTTATTACGTGACAGTTCAGAAAATATTAAGATTATGAGTTTTGCCCGTTTAAGGACATGACTGACTTGATTGACAGGCGGGAACACACAGCTGTTGGCGAGGAGGCTCAAACCCCGCCTCTTTACCTCACACTAGCTCAACAGAAGTTATGTTGAGTTCAAAACAGTGCTGCAGGAACAGATGGGTGACTTCACAGCGACATACTATGTCCATTTGTTATACAGTCTATAGTCCAACTGTGTTATCATCAAAATGAAGTCAGGTTCTTATAAAAGTGAAGCTTTGATGATATTTAATGCTGTTTGAGACTAAATGTTTGAGTGTGAGCTGAATAAGCCAGAGCAGATATTTTGTCTCAGTCCAGCCCAGGCCAAAGGCGAGACGCTGGATATGTTTTTGAATTAAAGTACAAGTTTATTATTATGTCTTAAGGTTCTTAGCAACATACCATCAAAACTGATGAGAATGTAATATATGTTATCAGCTGGGTTTTAAAGGATTTATTTACATGAATGTAGAGCGATTTGCACGTGAACATTAGTCTGAGGGAGGTATGGACAGAGCATATACAATGGCAGCCTGTTGTAATTATTCTGGACATGCTAATGCAATGTGTATACACGTCTCCTCTACAGTGTGTGCAGAGGCGTTCAACCCAGACGAGGAGGATGAGGACACGGAGCCCAGAGTGGTCCATCCAAAAACAGATGAACAGCGCTGCAGACTGCAGGAGGCCTGCCGAGACATCCTGCTCTTCAAAACACTAGATCAGGTAAATACAACTCAGAAATACACACAAAAAGACCCGTGCACACACACACACGCACACTCACACGCACCGGTTTGCATGAAAGGAAAACTTGCTAAGTGAGTTAGAGTTTAAGAATCCTGTTCATTGTACTTTAGCTATTACAAACACAGTCTACCACTAACATGCTTTGCACGCACACAAACACCTGCGTTAGATTTGCCCAGGGGTTCCCCTCTGGTTGTTCAGTGTATGAAACACTCGATTCTTGTCTCTAGCCAGCTGCTCATGGGGCAAGTCAGATGATAAATTTTAACAAAACCATTTTAGGACAGATGAAACCTTCGATTCCCCGGAGGGAAATGGGACAAAGAACAACTTGTTACAAATCTTTGCATGTGCACTCTGATCAAAAACAGATAATACCTCCATTCAACCTAATCTGCCTCTGCTAAGTCTGAAGTCACAGAAGTGGATCCTATTGTGCTCTGATCCGGTCTTAGATTGTTTTACTACTATTCGACTCTCCTATATATAGGCATAAGTATATTGGCTCACCTGTTTTCCACAGAGCAACTCTAAAAGTCATTTTAGTGCTTGTTGATGCTTCTATTTTTATAAATCGCTGTTTGTTTTGGCACTCAAAAATAATTTGACATTTTAAAACCTATTTTGAAAATGTGCATTTGGACCAAGAGTTCCGGGGTCTTTTAGCCCCCAGAACTACATTCTCCTGAACTAAAAGTTTCCTGTTCGCCCATTGTTGTCTGCGTTTCGACCATGGGCTGAAGTCAGTGACGTATGGAGAAAAAAAAAAGTAAATGCACTACACCACCAGACCAGTAGAGGGCAGCAAAACAAAGAGGAATGCCATTCATCACAGATGACACCATAGAAGCAGACGGACAGGCAGCTATCATTACGAGCAACACAACAGTTAGCCTGTTAGCATGAAGAGACTCAGCTGGCGCTGTTTTAGATGGTGCTATATTTCATCACAGATGGATTCACTGAATCAACACGTGAGAGGAGATAAGCGCAAGTAGCAAAGACGTTTCAACACGGCTTTAAAATCTCTTTGAACTCAAAAAGCTGTGGCAGAGATCGGACGGTTTTTTGGTTTAAACAGCGACCCTGTTAACTGGAGACTTTCAAGCCGGATGCATCCCTCATAAACGTCTTCAGACGATCATTAAATATCTGATGAGGATATTTTGAAATCTTAATAAAAACTAAACTAGTTTACATTCCCAGGAACTCCCTCTGTGTTTCAACAGCTGTGTAAACTCCACAAACACTGACACGTTCAGCTGAAGGTCTCCAGTTTACAGGGTCACTTTTAAAACCATAACACCGGGAGAGACGCATTCACGGTGGGCTGAGAGAAGACTACTGTTACAAGCTGCTAAATCAAGAGAATCACAGCTTCTTCTTTTGAAAAGTACACACACATACAAACATGATAGAACAAATAAAAACTAATGAAAGAAAGAGAAATCAAGTGAATCACAGATGTGTGTGATGTTATTGTGGACGGAGAGAGGAATAAAAACACTGCAGTTAATCTACCAATCAGACACGTTCAGCATTGCAGGCCCTGCCCCCCGAGAGTCCCGGGACCTTTAAAAAGTACTACCCCCCTAGCTGGGGCTGTTAAGGGGGGAGATTGTTTACCCCTGAACTACATTTAGACCCTGGGTCCACCGGTCAAAACGTACGTAGTTCAGGGGTAAAGTTTCTCCGGTCAAAAAACGCTTAAAGTGAACCATGTCACACTTGAGATCCACTCTGCTAGATCTATGACATTGTGATGACTGCAGACTCACCAACATGGTACTGAAACTGCATATCCTGAAGTAGGTGTCATGATAAGAAGATAAATCTCCCTCCCCTTTCCCTCTCCTCTCTCCTCTTCCTCATTGGATGATTTGATGAGTCTCATCTGCCTCTAGAAGCAGGACTCAAACACCAGATGCAATGTTGAACAACTTTCCCCTGTTGCTCCACCTTTCCACCTCATCTGTGTCTGACATCTGTTTTTTGATCCACCATCCAGGAGCAGTTCTCAGAAGTGCTGGATGCCATGTTTGAGTCACGAGTACAGCCCCAGGATCATGTCATAGACCAGGGGGACGACGGAGACAACTTCTACGTCATAGAGAGGTAGGAAGCGGATACCGTTGGGTCGTAAAAGCTGCATACATTTGTTTATTCAAATACTGTTTGTTTAAGGGAGGAGATTATTATGTTTTACGGCACAATTACTTCAACATGTGTGCACAGTATGATAAATACTTATGGATGTATTACGCATCCCCTATATTGTTTTAAGGCCTCTAATACTTCTGAAGTCACTTGTTCTGATGTTTTAAAGGATGTTCTGCTTTACTCTTGAATTTATTTAAAACTGCAGTGAATGTGAAAACCTATAACGCCAATTCCAAAAAGTCCAGACTCTGTGAAATGTCTCAAATCATTTAAACCTGAGGTTTTAACTGACAATGGTGCATAGTCAGCATATCAAATCTTGAAACTGAAAAATGTCATTGTGTTGAAAAAAATATGGGAGAATTTAAAATATGATGCTTGCAATACATTTAAAAAAGTTGAGACACAGACAACAAAACACCAGGAGGAGCATCTCCCAACTAATGAGGTTAATTTTCATCAGGTTAGTCACATGACTGAGTCTCTCAGAGGTAGAGAAGGGAAGAGGTTCACCCCTCTGCGAGAGACTGAATGAGCTAACAGTTAACAGTTGAAGTATTTAGAAGAATGTGCATATTTCAGCCAAGCAGCAACCTCCAGTCTGAAAATACGAAGCCCATGCGGAAGTGCCAAAAACCACTTGAGGCTGGCTGCAGAAACACCAGAAACCACATACACACTCATTCAAAGAAGACGATCTTTACAGCAGAAATAAACATGTTTACAGCCTGGTTCAAAAAAATTATTTGAGTCTGAATAGCTCATTTCTCTATCGGCACACACTGTACGGCAGTGTTAATTTCGTTAAAGAAATTATGACTCATTTTTTCATGATGAAAATGAGACTAAGACGAGTTAAAGTGCATCACTGATAATAAAAACTCTGACAAACGTATGTTTTGATTTTGTTGACGAGACGAAAACTGTAGTGGCGGACCGTCGGACATTAAGAATCCATGTTTCCCCCGCTGTGCATCTTTAAAGATTAAAGTTATGAATTCCTGTGACAGGCTGAGTTATTATCTGAGTGTTAGCAGTGTTGGCTTGCTACCTGCAGCAGGTGTGCTTTATCAACCAGCTCTCCTCACCTCCATGCATCTGTCTCATCTTCATTGATGATTTTTACCCCCGGTGTGTGTTAGTGACAAATTAAGTCTTCGATTTTTACAAAGTGAACGAATATTCAAATTTTGGAAAATCATTGCCCATCCCTATAAGCGGGCTGCCAGGGATCGATTCCAGCCTGTCATTCCCTCACTCTCTCCCAGGTTCCTTCTCTGCCCACTGTTCTCTTCTCTCTGAATAGAGGTGTAAAAAATCTAACTTTAAAAAAAGTGTTGTTGCAATAAAGATACAGAACGTGGAATTCAGCTCTACACTATAAGAGATCCCTGAAGCAAATAGAAAAGTGTCCTATACAGGGTAAAATGTCAGTCGAACATTTATTGTGTGTTTTTTTCCTCTACAGGTAGTTTGCATAACAAGGTGCTCGTTGCTGACCTCTAAAAGTTGTAAAGATTTACGACCCTGCAGCCATTCTGCACCGTGGGCCTTGTGTTTACTCTGCTGTATACTGTATAATTATCATGGACACATATCATGCATGCACACAGTGCACAGGAGGGCTGAGTGAGTTTCCTGTCATATTGTAAACTGTTGCTGTGTACACACGCAGCCTTCATAGGACCGGTTGAGTTGCCTGTTCTGGCGTACAGAGCAGCATATAGCAGGAACACGGAACGTGTCTCGTCCTCGCTGCGTGGAATGAATAACACTCTTCACAGGAGAACTATTATTATGAAGGGAGCTGCAGGCGGTCGTGTTAGCTCCTACAACAACACTGTCAGGTGCTCGTAGTGTAAAAAGCTGAAACATGAAGGTTTAAAATGTTCATTTATTCTTTAAGTGGTGGATAAAACTGTGTATAAGCGTGAAACCCCCTGAGACTGTACTGCACTTCAACACACAGACCTTTCTTTGTTCACCAGCTACACCCATGTTAACACCGTGACTACCAGCCAAGTGATAAGAAAGTGTAGAAGAAGAACTTGATACTGTTTTTTATTCCTGTGCTTCCAAAGTGAGAACGGGCCTACCAGTATGTTTCTTCTCGCTGGTCATTGTTTCACCCCGCCCTGATTCTTTCCTGGCACAGCTCATATCAGCTCAGCGCAGCAGCACAGTTCCACTTGTTGTGTGTTATCACTCTATCTGCACACACACTACTTTCTAACTCAGCGTGCTGCCTGTACTAGAGACGTGATGACCTTTCAGAGCAGCACGCCTGCCTGGTCATATACTATCCCGGGGTTTTCCCTGGCCCCTTAAAGGCATAGGTGGGAGCTAATGTCATCAGCAGGGTGCGGTGTGAGAGCGGACAGAGAGAGAGAGACAGAGGGAGAGAGAGAGAGAGAGATGGAGGGATAATCAGGAAGAAAAAGAAAAGCAGGAAAGGAAACAGATTAGAGAAGTGCACAAGGAGCTGTGTTCCCTCAAAGCATGGAGCTGGTGTGTGAGCTGCTTCAAAGAAACACAGCTCACACACTCACCTGTAGAGTGAAACACATGATGTGAAAGGATCATTACAGCTGTGTTTCACTGTTTGACTATTTGAAACAACTGAAGCAACACAATGAATGTCTGATATACACTACCAGTCAAAAGTTTGGACACACCTTCTCATTCAATGGTTTTATTTATTTTAATTATTTTCAACATTGTAGATTAATACTGAAGACATCAAAACTATGAAATAATCTGGGTTTGCCATAATCTAATCTAATTAGAAACCATTCCAGGAGACCACTTCATGAAGCAGACTGAGAGAATACCAAGAGTGTGCAAAGCTGTCATGAAGGAAAAAGGGGGCTACTTTACAGAATCTAAAATATAAAACAGATTCTGCTTTGTTTAACACTTTTTTGTTCATTCAATAATTCCATATATGTTCTTTCATAGTTTTAATGTCTTTAGTATTAATCTACGGTGTTTACAATCATTACAATAAATACAAACCCTTGAATGAGAAGGTGTTTTCAAACTTTGGACTGGTAGTGTATGTGAAGAGCTGTGTTCCCTCAAAGCATGGAGCTGGTGTGTGAGCTGCTTCAAAGAACTTCAGCTCAGGCACTCACCTGAAGAGTCCTGATGGATGTGGAAACACACATGATGTGAAAGGATCGTTAGAGCTGACTGCTCTGTTTGAAATAACTGAAGCAACACAATGAAAGTCTGATATACATCAATATTTTAACATCCTTTTCCATCCTTTTTCAACACTCTTCTTCTTTGTGTTCTACTGCTTCTTCTGCCTCTGCTTAGGGAGCGCTGAAGTTCAGTGATTGTCTTAGTTATTTTCTGAAAGACTTTTCTTAATGTTACATGTTGAACTAATTCATTTCATCTTGTATATAAAGTATTTTTCTAAAATCTAAAAATCTTCTTTTAAACTTTTTAACTGGAGGAGCAAAAATGGTGACATACCTGACTTTGAGAGACAAACTGCAGGTTGGGCCTGAACTTGACGTTGGCTTGGTGGAGGTGGAACATAAAGGCCAGACTGAAGCTGGAGATTTGCTTCCACAAAGCCACGAGGAACATGAGGGAGCTCCTGCAGCTGTGGGAGTTTGAAAACGGTGTCTGATCAGGGAGAGATTACATTTAGTGATTGTCTTGGCTGAGTGGTGTTTGAAAAATGTGTTGTTAGTATCATAGTTGCCTAATTAATTTTATTGTGAGAGTTTTTTCTAAAATAAAAAAAAAACTGTTATCTTCTTCAGTGCAGTCTTGCATTCACAGATTCACATTCATCATTTTCATAAGTCCCAGTGTGTTTAACCCCCTAAGACACATTTCCCGTTTTTGTGTTGAATCAGAGAGGCTGTGTCTTCTTTCCTAACAGGGTTAAAGTCACCAGACACTGGCCCTGCCCTGATGTTCTCTAAGCAGTGAAAGTCATCATGCTCTCATCACATTATGCTCATATTTCTAATCCTCATCAGCCAATCCAATCTTGTGGTCTGTTTCATGGAGGAACAAGATCTTAAGTCTTCTCTCTTTGCTCATTCAGATTTATTCTGAGAAACATATCAATGAGCACAGCCTTAACATCTTGATTCTTTAGGATTCTCTCGTCTGTGTCCGGGTAGGCAGCCACAGTAGTGATCATCATCCTCTCCCTCATGCTAATCCAGACAAACTAAGTTAATGCTCCTCCAACGACAAGGGTTTTATCCCCCCACTCAGCCAATGGGAGGACAGACTATCCTGCAAAATGACGAGTTAATCCTGCTGAGCAACAACGCCGCAAATTACCTTCTGCAGGTTTAATCCTGATACAGAGGGAGGGAGGGAGGCAGGCTGAGCTGCTCTGCTGAAGTATCACGGCCCATCACAAACACATAAAGCATGATAGTATATAAAACACTCTTCACAGATGAGTTAAAGTACGCTGGTGTTTTTGTTGTCCCGGATGAATCTGCTGAAACGTCTCAAACGATCACCTTTAGTGGATTCATGCACACAGTTACACACACTAACACAAACACAGTCACTGGTTCCTCATCCAGCGTGCCAAACTAACATCGAGTCCTGTCCAGAGGCAACAGATCATCTCCAATTAGATGTGTATTCAAACCAGTCAGCAGGTCAATAAACAAAACGCCGGCCTGCTCTTAATGTTTGGCTCAGTCAAATAAATCAGTCGTCTCCTCTTCCCTGTTTATTATTCTTTATACATTCAGAATCATTTCAACTCCCTCTTTCCTGCTTCCTCTCTCCTCAGGGGCGTGTTCGACATAGTGGTATCGGGAAACTGCGTGGGTCAGTACAACAATAAGGGCAGCTTCGGGGAGCTGGCACTCATGTACAACACACCACGAGCCGCCACCATCGTCGCCACCGAGGAAGGGTCATTATGGGGGCTGGTAAGAACACAACGCTGGAAAACAGAGGCGTACTTAAAGAGCTTAACTTGTTTGTAGTTTTGAGTTGGACACATTATGTTTTACTCTTTTCATTTTGGGTGAAGGTTGAAACACTCTGGAGAAGGTTGAAACGTCACCAGGAGGTTGATTTGAAGTCAGGAACGTTTCACTCTGTCAGCTCGATGCATTTGGTCTGAGACAAGATGAGATATTCCTTATTGATCCCCCATTGGGGGAAATTTATTTTGTGAAGGGGAATACAACAGTGTACTTACATAGTTAAAAATATGATGATGATAGTAATAGTAATGATAAAGGTAAAATTAAATTAAATTAAATAAAAGAGAATGAAATGAAATGAAATAATAAAATAAATAAAATAGAATAGAATGAAATATAATAAATTAAATTAAATGAAAAAATGACCTGAACAATAAATAAAACAGAATAAAATGAAATAAAATAGAAAAAAATTAAATAAAAGTAAGTAAAATTAAATGAAATTAAATGAAATGACAAAATAAAATAAATAGAATAGAATGTAATAAAATAGAATACAATTAAATTAAATTAAATTGAATTATATAAATTAAATTAAATGAAATAGAATAGAATAAATTAAAGCAAATATAACAGATATAAACACACTATGTACACTTCTATCTTATGAATAGATAGTCAGGTAAATTATTGCATAGATAAAATTGCACCAGGTTATTGAAAAACATACACGGTATGTATAATATAAACACTGTGTGATTCAGATGTGTCTCTTTCAGTCTGCACCTGTTTTAAAAGATCCACTTCCTCAAGCAACTTCAGTCCCTCAGACCTCATACATCCAGCTGTAATAATGAAGCATGTTAAGAATGGAGTCCTGTTATCTATGAATGGAGCCTGAGCTCCCCTCACATGGTTTATACAGCTGCAGCGCCTCCTTGTGGTGGAGTGCAGGAGCACCAGCAGCACTGATTCACTCTCACAGAACTCTATTCACACGAGTGTGTCGTCCACAGGACCGTGCCACGTTTCGTAGACTCATCGTGAAGAACAACGCCAAGAAGAGGAGGATGTACGAGTGCTTCATAGAGTCGGTGCCCTTACTCAAATCACTGGAGGTGAGTTCAGTGGCCTCTCGCTGGCTTTAGTAGTTTTCTCCCACTCCTGTGAATCATCATGCACCAACCTGAGAGCACAAGAAAGTTCTGTTCTACACTCACAAAGGAAATATTAAGAAGATGATGAAACATTTGTTTTCAAAGTCTGAATTCTTCAACTTCTTTTCCCTGGAGTCAGTCTCCCTCCTGGTTTTTGTTCTTGTTGTGTTACGCATGTACACAGCACAGTGTGTAATGTGGTCTAAATAGAGCTAAAGTAGAAAACATAAATGGGTTGGAGTTAGAAAGTATCATGTGACGGATGCCCTGCATAAGTAAAAAATATAAGATTCTGTTTTTCCCCTGTACATCATCCTCTTCTTCACCCAGGCAAACGAGAGGATGAAGATAGTGGATGTATTAGGAGCCAAGCAGTTCTCAGATGGTGACCGCATCATCACACAGGTAAGATATGGAGGAGACACGGTCGATAAGAAAGGAGGGTTAATGAGATGTTTATGATTTCATGCACCTGTATGTTCCTTTACATCTGTCTCTTCTTTTCCCCAGGGAGACAAGGCCGACTGCTTCTATGTTGTAGAATCTGGGGAGGTCAAGATCATGATGAAGAGTAAAGTAAGACCTTCAACTCATTTTTTCCTGTCTTATACACCTGTCATCATTTGAAGTGACTTTGATTAATCCCAATAAAGATCAGCTGTTCTAGGAGGATATTCATCACATTTCCTCAGTTACATCTTACAGCAAAAGCCATGGTCCACAGAGAGCTTCCAAAGCAGCAGAGGGATCTCATTGTTGAAAGGTATCAGTCAGGAGAAGGGCACAAACATGTTCCAAGGCATTAGATATACCATGGACCACAGTGAAGACCGTCATCATCAAGTGGAGAAAATATGGCACAGTGACATTACCAAGAACTGGACATCCCTCCAACACTGATGAAAAGAAGAGAAGAAAACTGTTCATGGAGGCTTCCAAGAGGCCTACAGCAACATTAAAGGAGCTGCAGGGATTTCTGACAAGTACTGGCTGTGTACTACATGTGACAACATCTCTCCTATTCTTCATATGTTTCAGCTATGGGTAGGGGGGTAAGACGGAAGACTTTTCTTATGAAGAAAAACATACATGTTTTAAAAACATACATGAAGTCTCCCAAAAGCACCACATGTTTTATGGTCTGATGAAACCAAGGTTGAACTTTTTGGCCATAATTCCAAAAGGTGTGTTTGTCATAAAAACAACACTGCACATCACATAAAGAACACCAGACCCACAGAGAAGCATGGTGGGGGCAGCATCATGCTTTGGGCCTGTTTTTCTTCAGCTGGAACCGGGGCCTTAGTCAAGGTGGAGGGAAGTATGAACAGTTACAAACACCAGTCAGTTTAACACAAAACCTCCAGACCTCTGTTAGAAAGATGAAGATGAAGAGGAATTTCATCTTTCAACATGACAACAAACCAAAGCATACATCCAAATCAACAACAGCATGGCTTCACCAGAAGAACATTAAGGTTTTGGAATGGCCCAGCCAGAGTCCAGACCTGAATTCAGTTGAATATCTGTGGGATGATCTGAAGAGGGCAGTGCACAGGAGATGTCCTCACTATCTGATGGATTTGGAGCTTTTTTACAAAGAAGAATGGACAAATATCACCACGTCAAGATGTGCCATGATAACAGACTCCTACAAAAAACACAGAGTGCTGTGATAAAATCAAAAAGTGCTTCAAACAATTATTAGTTAAAGGGTGTGTACGCTTACTGTATGCAACCACATTATTTTATTTTTTATTTTTTTATTCTTCCCCTTAAAAGATTTTTTTTTTTAAATCAGTTGAATTGTTCATGTTATAGGTGACATTAAGGTGGAAAAAGTTATCTTGAGCTGATTGTATTACATCACCAAACCTGGCATTTTAACAGGGCTGTGTAGACATTTGATATCCACTCTACATAGTTTCGGCAATTAAAAAATGATGACAATGACATGCAACGCTCCCCCGCAAAGACCACCAGAGGAGAGAAATGTTCCCTGCTTTTGCCCAGCAACAGAGGGAATAACTCAAGGGACTCCTCAGTTGCTGAGTGCTGTTCGCCAGGGGAGGGGGAAGAAAAAAGGCGCTCGGTAGTTTCTAACCTCTAATCTCTCTCCTCTCTCCCCTACAGACGAAGGCAGACCACGCAGACAATGCGGAGGTGGAGATAACGCGCTGTAGCAGGGGTCAGTACTTTGGGGAGCTGGCCTTGGTCACTAACAAGCCCCGGGCCGCCTCAGTCTACGCAGTGGGCAGTGTCAAGCTTTTGGGTAAGAAAGGATCAACTCGTTAAATGGTCTGTGTCTGTGTCAAGGGAACATGATGAAGTTGAATGTGAATATTCCAAGACTGGATTTCCACCAGTGTGGAGGAATGGGATTTAGTTTAAACCTCAAAATCAAACCGTCCTCAGGGCACAGGGAGAGAGGATCGCACACATGATCAAACCACTTGGAAATGTGTATCCAAAAATGCAGAATCTTTGCATACCTGCCAACATTGGACTGTGAAAAATAGGGAGATTCTATGGAGTATGTTAAAATCAGCCTATACCCAGCAACCCGTCCATATATAACCCTGAACTGCCGATGAATACATTTAATAAACAGATATGTAAGTCAATACTTTAGATGTCTCTTCATGTCAAGGTTTGCTGTAAAATATAGCAATGAAAACATACAACATTAAAAAATCCATGTCTTACAAATATGACAACATTCATCAACATGTTGAAGAGTGAGAATAGAGTGAGCCACTGCAGTGAGGAGTTACACACACATATTCCAGGTAGAGGGGTTTGTGTTGACACCATATTTTGATGTTAACACCATTATAGTATTATTTTAATGCAGGAGTCTCTGTAACATGAATCTACATCTCTATGTGCTTTTTAAAGTCATTTATCTGGGTCCTTTAAATCATATTCATTACCTACAGCTAAATGTGATCTGACCTACAGTAACCTCTGCATCCTCAGCCTCTGCTGCTCTCTGCTCTTTATTTAAAGAAGGAAGAGATTTCCTCTGCATCTCTACCTGAGGTTATCAGGTAGAGTTTAGTGATGTCATAACTTCACCTGTGATATTGTGATAGTGACACTGTCAGCACTCTGTCATCAGATTCACACAGCTCTAAACTCTCCTGATGAACTTTAAAGAGGATGCTGCGTTATTGCACGTCACAACTTAAGTTAGCTATAAGAACAGGGCTGACCCACTTTAATGAGGGATGATCAAATCTTCAAACAGTGCAGAAGTTTGTTGAACTCAGAACAATTCAAAGTCTAATGAACACTTCAGCTACCGGTGTCACAGATCTACCTGTCACTCTGTGTCTGTGTTTACCTGCTGTCAGAAATCATCTCATGCAGCATCTTTTGGATCAAACCATCTACAGGGAGAGGAGGGGGGGAGGTTTTGGGGTTTGAATATAAGGCTCAAGTAGAGGACTTCTTGAAAAACGGGAGATTAGATGATCCTATTAAAATATAGTATAAAAATTTAATTCAGGTATTAAAAAATCTGATGGGGTACGTGCCATAGAAGTTGAGGGACACTCATCTGATTGACATCAACGTGAAATAAGGAGATTATCAGGAGAAAGAACAACTCTGGAGTACAGCGGAAGGATAAGTTAAAAAGCGGTAGACTCCCGCTTAAATCAGGATTGTTGGCAGGTCTGTCTTTGTTTTTAAGAAACCTTTTTCATTGAATAAAACACCAAAGTGTCCTCGTGCTCTCACGTTTCCTGGTAAAAAACATTCACCTCCCCCGGTGTCCAGCCCTCCTATCTTACCTGTCCCTCTATATACACATCCCCCAGTGCAAAACTATGAACCTATAAAAATGAGAAACAAAGTATATTAATAACACCTGAGGCAGCAAACTTAATTCTATATTTACCTTAAATAAAATAACAATTTTAATTAAAGTAATCAAGTATAGGAAACCATTGAAATAGCTCCAATAGTATTTATAAAACTCCTTCATGACCGCTCTACCTTCTGTGTTGCTCTCAGCTTGTTTATTCTGAGGGAGTTAGAAAGATAATTGTGATTATAATTTAATAAATTCAAACATCTTTGGTATATACACTATGAGTCAAATGTTTAGAAACACCTTCTCATTCAAGGGTTTGTATTTATTGTAATGATTGTAAACACTGTAGATTAATACTGAAGACATCAAAACTATGAAAGAACATATATGGAATTATTGAATGAACAAAAAAGTGTTAAACAAAGCAGAATCTGTTTTATATTTTAGATTCTGTAAAGTAGCCCCCTTTTTCCTTCATGAGAGCTTTGCACACTCTTGGTATTCTCTCAGTCTTCTTCATGAAGTGGTCTCCTGGAATGGTTTCTAATGAACATGAGCCTTGTCATGAGTTCATTTGTAGAATGACTTGCCTTCTTAATGTGTTTGAGACCATCAGTTGTGTTGTTCAGAGGTAGGGTTAGTACACAATGGATAGCCCTATTTGACTACTGTTGTAATCCAGATTATGGCAAAACCAGATTATTTCATAGTTTTGATGTCTTCAGTATTAATCTACAATGTTGAAAATAAATAAAAACCATGTGTGTCCAAACTTTTGACTGGTAGTGTGTATCCAACTCTCTCTGAATTTAAAAACAGTATTTATTCCTCTTGACCTTAAAACAGTCTCTTTGGTATTCATTCTCCTCTAACCAGCTTGTCACGATACAACCAGCGCTGTTTGAGTTTTTATTTCATCTGTAATTGATGTTTTGCTCTCCACCTCGCCTGTCATCACCTCGGACTCCTGCTTGATTGAACGCCACTCTGCAGTGATTTAGTTGTGAAAGTGGCGCTCTCATTTAGGGGACGAGCAGCTCTTCACATTTGAAGCTGAACACAGGATTGTGAACAGCAGGCCGTGCTTCTCTCTCACCCCGTCGCTGTTTGTTGTGAAATCTGGTCAAGCCTTTTTTTTATTATCACTCTGATTTTACAGCCTCTGTTTGTTTGTTAATGAGGGTCATTCTTCATAGTCGATGTCAGCCACAGTCCCCTTTCCCATTCACACTTCATCAGTTTTCACACTCACCTTCTTCTTTAGTCTCTGGCTTCATTTTGATGTTGTATGAACTTTACGACAGCTCGTTCTGAGCAGCTGCTTGGAGAAATGTCACTCAGCGTGCTTCAGCAGAGGAAGCTGTCTGTTCCACTCTCTCTGTCATGTTGTGACTGGAGGAGATGAACAGCACTTAAAGGGCCCTGTGGGGACATTTAAGATTGTCTTCCTACCTGTATCCAACAAACGTCTCAGAAGCACTTTATCAAAGCAATAACATTAAGTTTTTATGGCTGCATTAAAAACACTTCAGTCACATTCAAATGATCAATTCAGCTCTGATGCTCAGGAGGAGGCGGTGAGGGAATATACCAACCACTCTATGATACCGACTGATGCAGAGGAGACGTTAAATCTCAAAACATCCTGGTGAAGGGTTTTTTATTTTAGTTTGTTTTGACAGCCTGCTAAAGGCATAATGCTACACTGTAATTCACTTTGTCAATCTGTTTTAAAGGTACTATGATAGAAGGTGATCTGACAATTATTTAGCAGCAGAGGAAGTAACAGATTCAAATCGACTGTTGTATGAATGGGGAACCACACAGATGAAAGTGTGATGGCCAAATTCCACCAGATCCATGTCTGATCCGTTTCTGATCCGCCGCGTCCGTCAACACCCATCGGTTGTGTTTTCTGACCTCCGGACAGCTGGAGTCATGTGACCGTGGTTTTCCCCCTGTAATCACTGAATCAAGGATTCTCCTCCTCCTCCTCTCCTCATCCATGTTGTCTTTCTGGTCCTCTGAAAACCTCTGACCTGTTGACTCCAGGCCTGGCTCCGCTCATCATGACTTTGGTTTGTTGTTGTAGTTAAGTGAAATACGATCTGGTGATAACACAGAGTGTTTTATTCTGAAAATTAACAGGATGTTTTCATTTTGTTTTGTTGCCTGACTTCCTGTCCCGCTCCATCTGCTCTGTTGAGATTGATGCGTCGTGCTCCGGCATCCGGTAAAAATAGAAGTCTTGTGTATCTGATCCGGAGGGCTCAGACCTGCCGGATCAGAGACGCAGCCGCAACGGAGCAGATCCAGTGGAAGTTAACACATTGACTAGAATAGAAACAGATCAGATCCAGTGCTGTGACGGATCAGAGACAGACCGGACACGGATCTGGTGGAATTTGGCTGTTAAACCCCACTGGATCCACTCTGTTGCGTTCCGTCGCATTGGAGACAGACCGGACACGGATCTGGTGGAAGTCCTGTGTTAGTTGGATGTATGCAGTTAATACACACCATGCCTCTTGTTTTCCCTGTGCACCGTCATGCTGCCTCAAATCAAACTGTTGCAGCAACAAACTTATGTTTGCTTCAGTACAAAACATAAACACCAGCATAGAGGGGCTGTTTGTTCAATCTGAAGTGAAGGATCTGTGGATGAAGAGTGAATACTACTTTTGTGTTAAAGACAATAACAACTGAAACAACTCTAACTCTCTCTCTCTCTCTCTCTCTCTCTCTCTCTCTCTCTCTCTCTGTCTCTCTCTCTCTCTCTCCCTCTCTCTCTCTCTCTCCCTCTCTCTGCAGTAATAGACGTGCAGGCCTTTGAGCGCCTCCTGGGCTCCTGTAAGGAGATCATGAAGAGGAACATCGCCCACTATGAGGAGCAGCTGGTGGCCCTGTTCGGCTCCAGCATGGACCTGAGAGACTGAGCCTCCCACACCACCCTCCGTGCCTTCTATTACACACACACACACACACACACACACACACACACACACACACACACACACACACACACACACACACACACACACACACACACACACACACACACCATCTCTCATATCATGCAGTGGCTTTCCAGACTCATAATAAGCTTTACACAGGTCATGCAAGTTGTACTTTTGGCTTACCTTTAAGTACATAAATGCCCACTCTCACACACACACACACACACACACACACACACACACACACACACACACACACACACACACACACACACACACCGACACCAGTGTAGGCACTGAGACACACTCACTTCCCTTAGTCTGCCCTTGTGCACATACTAGCTCAACACACTCCTTGATAAGCTGTCTTTGTAGAGGCACAGACACACACTCTCTCTCACACACACACACACACACACACACACACACACACACACACACACACACACACACAGAGCTAGTTGAAGGCCACACACACCTTGTTGCTTGAGCCAGCTTCAACCTCACAGTATGAATGTCTTTGCTGCATTGACCTTAATACAGGCAACGCAGGTGAAAGACACACACACACACACACACACACACACACACACTCCATACACACGTTTAAAAACACACATTGTCACGCTTCATGGGGAGAGCTCTGCGTTCACCTGAGCACTTACACAACTCAAGAGTTGTTCCAACAAGCTTCAGCAAAGGACACACACACACACACACACACACACACACACACACACACACACACAAACACACACACACAGATGTACACATACAGACCCGCAAAAACACATAGGTTACCACTCTTGCAAAAACATTCACATTGTGGTAAAATGGAGACAAAACTTTAAGAATCTCTCAAAAAGAAAAAAAAATCAAAAATGCAAAAAAAAAAAAAAGAAGAAGTTTAAAGAAGATAAGTTTTAGAAACGTTTTATGAAGAAAAAACAGAAGCTTTGATAAAATATTATTTAAATAAAAAAAGTGTTTCCTCTTGGGGAGGCCGGGGTGCAGATCTTTGTGGGCGCGCTCCCTTCCTTCCTCTACTGTTGTTGATTGAGTTGAGTTAGTGCTGGTGATTATTGCAGTACCGCAGAAGAAGCAGTGAAAACAATAACAACCCTACGTTTTCTGGGACATTGTTATTCTGTCTTTGACGCCACACTTCATTGTATTGAATTAATTATTAATGTATTGTTATTATATATTCATTTCTTTTTTTTGTTTTGTTTCGTTTTACTTTGACCAATTCTGATAAAAATCACCATCCATCTTTGACAAAATGTAAAAACAGAAAAAAACATTCTAATGAAAACAGTAGTGCTTATTTCTCCTTGATTATCCTTGAATGAGTTGTCCTGGATAAAAAAATGAAAAAAATAAAGCAAACATTTTGTTAAAAACTTCATCTTTGTTTGATTTGTCAAACTAACATAATTTACAGTTTAATTTGTGGATGATGTGGTAAAAGTGTAATAAAGACTATCCTCCTGAGCACGTCATAAAAGGAGTGGAAGAGATCAACACTGCTAATGCTCACATATATTTTAAAGGTGACATATCATGCAAAATTGACTTTTTAATGGTTCTTTACCTGAAATATGTTTCCTTGGCATGTCTACAAACCCCCCGAGAATGAAAAAAATCCATTCTGCCCCTGTTCTGATTTCTCCACCTTTCTGTAAATGTGTGTGAAACCAGCCGTTTCAGACTTCTGTGTTTTTGTTACGTAACAACAATATCCGGTCTGTCACGGAGTCAGAGCTCAGAGCTTGTTCAGCCCATAGACTGTATAAAATACAACTCAACCCCTCCTCCGTTTTTCATTACCTGCACAAATGTGTGCTAACAAGGAGCTTAGGAGGGAGGCATGCTAGTTGTAGGCTGTCTTAATAAACACAAAGGTCGGTTTTACTCCCCACGTCTGCAGATTTGAAGATCTAGTGGATGATTTTTATTTGTCATTGATAAGTGCTAGCGCTAGTTAGCATAGCTACATAGCTACATGTTCATAGCTGTAGCTGTAGCTGTAGCTGTGTACCAAGACACACGTCGACATACTGACAAATAAACAACAAGAAACAGAATCTGTGACCAATCCTTCATAAAAGGTCCTGCTGCCTTTCTGGCAGAGGTCGGTTTTACTCCCCACGTCTGCAGATTTGAAGATCTAGTGGATGATTTTTATTTATCATGGATAAGTGCTAGCACTAGTTAGCATAGCCACATAGCTACATGTCGTAGCTGTGTACCAAGACACACGTCAACATACTGATAAATAAAACAACGAGAAACACTAAATCTGTGACCAATCCTTCAGAAAGGTCCTGCTTCAGGCGCCTCTCCGTCAGGATCAGATTCTGGATCAGATTCAGAGGGTTGAAGTAACGTGATCTATGAGCAGCCGTGTATATTCAGCCAACATGTAAACATTAGATCAACGTGCTGGAGAGCCGAGGCACATCCACTTCCTGAGGGGGCGTGGTCAGAGAGAAAACAGAGTGTTCTGAGGAGGACTGAAGAAGAGGACTTTTCAGGCATGCCAAAATCTGATTTCAAAGTGTTTTTTTGAGCATAAACTTTAAAGACATGTTTTGGGGACCTCTTAGACCAATATATATTGATGAAAAAAGCGTGATATGTCACCTTTAATTTATTTATTCATCACCTTTATTTAACCAGGAAATTCTCACTGAGATTAAAAATATCTTTTCCAAGAGAGCCCTGGCCAAGATAGGCAGCAGCACAGTTACAGAGTTACACATAAACACAAATAGCAGAAGCACACAACAGCTACACAACAAATACCTCCAGAAAAAACAGCATGAGTGACATTTAAAGAAAACATCTGCAGACAGATCCATCAGCCTCCAAGTCATTTAAGGAGCGCTTTAAAGCATTCAAAGCTATCAGACCACAAAGTTTCAGATCCTGTTGTAAGGCGCTCCAGGTCGAGGGAGCAGAAAACCTGAAGGCCTTTTTTCCAAGTTCAGTCCTGACCCTCAGAACACATAGTAATAAAAGATCCTGAGATTGAAGATTATGAGTTCCTGAGTTCTTTTGGGCAATGTAGGTGAGGAGGTACGAGGGAAGTAGACCTAAGATGCACTTATAGATTAGAACAGGAGTTCCCAAACTTTTCAGCCCCCGACCCCCAAAATATAGGTGCCAAAGACTCACGACCCCCACTGTCCCTCACAGTGATTTAATGTGGCTTCATTTAGCTGGTCTGTAGAAAATGACCCTACCTATATGAGCATGTGTCTGTGTTTCCTGTGCTGTTATGAATGAACCTGCTGCTTCTGATGCTTTTAATAATGAACTGTTCACTAACTCTAAACTTAGGAGTCATCTGGAAACAAAGAAAGGCAGAAAACTCATTACATTTTCTATTTTCAAGGTTTTATTTCAAGTTTAGCTACTATTTTTGTCCATATTATTTACTACAATGGGTAAAATGTACTATTTTTAGAAAAAAAACATTCATGAAGACATCTCACAGCCCTCCATTTGTGTCCCGACCCACACTTTGGATTAGAAGATACCAATGTTTCTGCCTGCGTGATGACTGGGAAGACCATCCTACTAGTACAGCACACAGTGATGAGTCATAGTTTTAAAACTGGTGATAAACCTCAAAGCTCCATGGTATACAGTTTCCAGCTTGTGCAAGCTTTGAGCAGAGGCGTGCATGTATAAGACATCACTGTAGTGCAGTGCAGAAAGAAAAGAAGCAGCAACAAGTTTTTTCTTGGCTTCAGAAGAAAGGCAGGATCTGATTCTAAAATTAAACCTAGCTTTAATTTCAACCTTATAGCAAGCTGCTGGGTGTGAGGGGTAAAAGTTAAAGAATCATCAATTAAAATGCAGAGGTATCTGTAGTAGGATACATGTTCAATACGCATCCCCTCACAGGTGAATATAACATTTGTTATTTGTTGAACATTTGAGATGATAATCATAATGTGTAACTGACTATGAAAGTATATTTCAGCTGTTTGATAATTCTAGTGAACATCCATGGTTATCAAATATTGTAAACATACAGTGGTGGCCAAAATTATCAGAGCACTTGTCATGTTTCAGAGGTTTCAGTTTGGTTGAATCAGCCTTTAAAATCCCCATAACATGAATAAATATCTACAAAGTCATCATCATGCTCTATTAACCAGAGAATAGATCCATCATGAGGACTTCAGGTCAGTTACTACAAAAACAAGCTTGGTCTATCTCACTGTCAAAGTCACACCATCATGTTCCTCCACAGAAGAAGGCAAAGTACCTGTGTGATCAAGGTCAGGTGTGATCCTGGTTAAATTGATGGTGATGATAGAGTCTGAGAACACAGCTGTGTGGTCCTCCTGAATGTGGAAGGCCTCTCCTGCTCATTAAGTGATGGTAACATCAGGGTTCTGTCTCTGAGGCCACACCACCACCAGTTGGTCTAAATCCAGAGCCTATAGAAGCAGTCTTGAACACATGTTGCTCTCTGAACATGTCTAAGGTGAAGAAGGACGCTAAGGGTTTGAATAAAGGCCCTTTATGATGCTGGCTGGAGTTACCACAGCACAGCCAAGGACTTGAGATGCAGTCCAAGCAACGTAGAGTCCATTTTAGACCACCATGATGCCACCAAGTCACACCAGAACCGCAAGGGGAGAGGTAGAAAAAAGATACTTTCAGACAGATGAGTGAAGCATCTCAAAATGTCATTTCAGCCTCAGGAACAAGTGACTTAGTGAAAACTGATTCATGGATAAGACAGTAGACCACAACATTCTGGTGAGGCACAGAGGACCACCTGGGAGGACAATGACCCTAAACACTCTTTTAACTACTGCCTGAACTACCAGTGACAGAAGGAATCTGCTGGAACATGGAAAATGAAGGACTGGACCCCTCAAAGTCCGGACCTCACCTCATAGACTGTATAAAATATCACCCATCTGTTTCTGAAGCGCTGTTTTGAAGCCAATCGTCGGCAGGAGCCATATTTGAAATGCTGAACACAACCTAACTTCTGTCGCGCTGATGTAAAGAGGCGGGCTTTGAGCCTCCTCGCCAACAGCTACAGTGTCTCTGCCTGTCAGTCAAGTCAGGCATGTCCTTAAATGGGTAGAAGTCATAAGTTTAATATCTTGTGAACTGTCGCATTATGAAAAAAATTCACTACGTAGACAGAAGCTGTTTTTTGAACCAGGCTGTAAACATGTTTATTTCTGCTGTAAAGATCGTCTTCTTTGAATTGGTGTGTATGTGGTTTCTGGTGTTTCTGCAGCCAGCCTCAAGTGGACACTCAATGAACTGCAGTTTATAACACTCCCGCATGGGCTTCATATTTTGAGACTGGAGGTTGCCTCTTGCCTCAACCCCATCAAGCGAATTTGGGGCTAGTTGGAGAATAAACTGGAGAGATCTCATGTACATTCAAAGGAAAGCCTTTGAGCTTGAGTTGCAGAGGGAACGGGTTAACATTAGTGTTGAAGTTCTCAGGAAATATATGGACACTGTCAGAGAGATGTGCTGCTGAAATTCAATTCAATTCAATTCAATTCAAACCTTTATTTATTCTCTTAAAAGACATTGAGGTTTCCCACCTTTCCAATGTTGTGGATATCACAGACACATTATAAACAGCAAACAAACACACAATCATTCACAAAACAATATATGAATTAAAACAGATACAGCTAGAGACATAGTGGTCTGAGATCAAAGTCTTAAACTCTGCAAAAGAGGGAAAGGATATCAAGTTTAAAGTCTGTTGGAGGGTATTCCATGATTTAGAGGCATTTATGGAAAATGCTGATCAACCCAGTTCAGTGTTAACTTGAGGTGCTTTCAATTAAAGGTGGACAGGACATACCAAATATTAAAGTTAAATGAGGATAAAAACAGCAGGACTCACTTCATGTGATATTTGTTGTGCTCAGAGCCACCATCTGCATGTTTCATGAACATTATGAAATGAAATCATGTTTTAGAGGATCAAAAAATGTTAATATATTCAGATGTGTCAGGTGTTCTAAACATTTTGACCTCCCTGTAAATCTCTATCTTATTTCTGTATCATAATTACTGAAAGACTTGGTGCAAATGTCTAGCACTAACACTGGGCAAGAGTTCCGATATCATGTAATACCCCTCCCATCCGCAGGGTGGCAGTCATGACTGAATACAGCTGTGAAAGTAACAACAGTTCGTCTTGTTGCAGAGGAGCCAGTGCGCATATTTGTAAACTGACCTCAGAGCAGATGTCTTTGACAGTTACAGGAGACTTTCTCACTGACAGAGACCAACAGCTGATCCTGGATCAGGAGGACGAGAACCGGCGTCCAACCCGAGACTGAACATGTAGGTACTGTGAGGAGTGTGGTGAGAAATGTCTCTGATGATCTGTTGAAAACGTGTGGTTCCTCCTTTCATCAAACTAATGTTAATCTACTACATCAGTCCGAGAGCTGACAGAAGTCCAGTGTATGTGATAGACAGCAGGTAGTGAGAGCTACCAGCTGATACTGATGTAGATTCACCTTACATGGATGTTGATGCTAAAACAGGCAGAGTACAGAATTAGAAAAGACAAAACGAAGTTGAGTTTTGTCGTTTATTCATGGACACTTCATAATAATGTGCATTTAGTTAACAGGGAAGAATAACGCACTAATTTGTATTAATCCGTGCATAACAAGAACATAGACATGAGATAAATTGTAAATAACCACTGCAGGCATGTTATACACACACATTGCTTCCGCCTTTTACTACGCATGCGCGAAAGAAAGATTAAACTCCTCTTTCTGGCGAATTACGATGTTTTAATTGTTATCGACGTGCTCAAAGTGTTCACTTTATAGATATAAGAGTATTTACATGACAGGAAATAATTCAGCCTGAAGACAGAACCGGGGGGCAGAATCACAGTCTATGGGAAGAGCGAGCAGCCACCGGCTTCTTACCATATTAAGTATTAAGCTATCTGCGCATGCGTACGGTTTAAGCGAATTTGTTGGAAAAGTCGCCTTATTCCGATTATTAGACCGCTAAATTTCATTCTTGACTCAACATAGCGCCACGTAATCCTCGTGAGATTATAAACAAGGAAGTAAATTGCATTTTAATTAAAGAAGTTTGTGTTTTTTTTAGTGAAAACGTTTGGAAACGTAGCAAAGCTCTCCCAACTCCCATGATGCACTGCGAGCGTGTAGAAATGGTCGTGTTTAAATCACCTGTTTGTTATCAACACAACATTTAAAAACGAAACAACATGTTCAAAGTGTCGAGGGATATAATTGAACACATGTGGATTTGGGATCGTGTATAAGTGCACCGTGACAGAGAGAGGCATGTCCGTGGATGTGTCTCCACACTCTGCCCTCTTCTCGTCAGTACGCTCTTGTTTCTCTTCAGATCGTATAAATCTTTCGCCTTTTACTAAAGATTTCCGTGGAGAGGAACAACAAGAGTTTAATCCAATTTTTTGATGCCCTGCTTTACTGCGGGGCTTCCTCACCTGTTCAATGACAACACAGAATCAAACTCAGACTCACAGCTGAGTCTTATGCAGGGGAGTCACCATCGTCCAGATAGTCAGGGGGACAAACCAATAGGCTGTTCAACATTCAGTGCACTCTGTGGTGGTTAGCTTTAGTCTGTATCGCATTATCAAACTTTTGAAGTTCCTCTGCCCCTTCACTTGCCATGCCATGAAATGTAGTGAATGAGGCAGGACTGGGCCCATAGATAGATAGGGTGCTCTGCACATGCAGTACATTTTGAGTTTAATCTTGTTTTTATTTAATGGGCAAAAGTTTACAGGTATTTTACAAAATAAATGGAGGACAAAGTTAAATTTGTCTTTTTTTTATTATTTTCTTTTTTGGCTGATCCGAAAAATGATCCGATCTGTGACTCAAAACCGTGATCTGATCCGCACCATGAGTTTTTTGATCTGTTGCACCCCTACAGAAAACTAGCATGAATTTGAATGTAGCATGTCTTCAGGACTCCGTCTAGCCCCCCCCTCCCCTCGGAGCTCCTCCAAAACGAAGCCCCCGCTCACATGTACGAGCGCCACTGATTCACGACCATATGATGGTGACTGATTCAAAACCGGTCCTCAGCACAGGGTTTGTGTTTTTTCACTACTTCAACTCATGTCTCACTCAGCTGTAAGAAAACACCAAAACATTCCCATAGTGAAAGTTAAAAACACAAACAAACATGAAATGTACTCTTTGCAGGAGGCGGGCAGAACGGCAGGACAGGATTTGATTGGTTTCATCATTTGGCTCCTGATGGCAGGGATTGGTTGGTGTTTTCCCAGGTTTACTCCGGCTGTAGATAGCAGCTTTTTTTACCTCTTTTTTAAGAACACATTATGTATTGATTACCATCAGGACATAAAGATCATTTTAACCAGTGAAACAAAAAGTGGATCTAAATCTGACCACCAACCCCAGCTTTTTTTTTTTTTTTTTTCGCCTTTATTGACAGGACAGCTGAAGAGAGATAGGAAACGTGGGGAGTAGAGAGTGGGGGAAGACATGCATCAGATTGTTAACTGGCGACCTCTGTGACGAGGATGAAGATACCTGGGGCGCTTAGACCACTAGGCCACCAGCGCCCCACCAACCCCAGCTTTAATGGGACACAGTTAGTAGAGTTGTGCACACTGAAAATAACAGCAACAATTCTCCACATTTAAATCTAAAATGTCTTAAAAATGTAGAGTGAATTTTTAAAAGTTACCTTTTTTTTCAAATTTAGAGGAATATTTGTGATCATATTCACATTCAATTTTGTTGTGAAAAATGTTAAATGTAAATGCTAAATATAAATGTATTTACATGTATTTATTTAATTGCAATATTTAAAATATATTGCATTTAAACTAAAGAAGACTGTTTTTAAATGAAAAAACTGCAGCAAAGGTCCCCCAACTCCCATGATGCATTGCGAACATGTAGCGATGGTTGGGTTTAAATCATTTGTTTAAATCTCCTTTTTTTAAAGACACAACCTTAAAAATACAACAACATGTTTACATTAACAAATAATAATGTTATAGTAATAAAGGTGTTATTACTTTCTCCTGATATAACTGAACACATGTGGATTTGGGATCGTGTATAAATGCACCGTGACAGAGAGAGGCATGTCCGTGGATTTGTCTCCACACTCTGCCCTCTTCTCGTCAGTACGCTCTTGTTTCTCTTCAGATCGTATAAATCTTTCGCCTTTTACTAAAGATTTCCGTGGAGAGGAACAACAAGAGTTTAATCTAATTTTTTGATGCTCTGCTTTACTGCGGGGCTTCCTCACCTGTTCAATGACAACTCAGCATTAAATGCAAGTCTACAGCAGAATTTCATGTAGGGGCATTACCATCGTCCAGGACGTCAGGGGGACAAACCAATGAGTTGTTAAACGTTCAGTGCGCCTGTGGTGGTTAGTACTTAGTCTGTATCGCTTTATCAAACTTTTACTTTTACACAGTATACTACATGAAAATGCACACTGAAAATAACAGCAACAATTCAACACATTTAGTTCCAAAATATCTTCAAATGTAGTGTGAATTTTTAAAAGTCACTATTTTATCACAATTTAGAGGAAAAGCTGTGATCATAGTCACATTTAATTTAGTTATGACAAATATTAAGTTACAATCACTGTTGATCCAAATGCTAAATATACATAAAAAGGTTTAATCTAAATGCTGAGTCCAAATGTAAATGATTAATCTAAATGTTAAATCTAAATGTGGATTGTAAAATCTAAATGTTGATTGTTAAATCTAAATGTTTGTTACATATAAATGTTAAATATCAATATAAATGTTAAACATAAATGTTATATGTTGCTCTCTGATCCTAAATATTCAGCCAGTATGTAGTGTCAAAATATAAACTTCATAATGCAATACATACTTAGCCTTACCAGCTTAGCTTGTTGGTACCACAGACTTCACAAGAAGCTGAACAGTCCATTGGTATGTCCCCCTGACATCCTGGACGATGGTGACGCCCCTGCATGAGTCTCAGCTGTGAGTCTGAGTTTGTTTCAGTATTGTCATTGAACAGGTGAGGAAGCCCCGCCGTAAAGCAGGGCATCAAAAAATTAGATTAAACTCTTGTTGTTCCTCTCCACGGAAATCTTTAGTAAAAGGCGAAAGATTTATACGATCTGAAGAGAAACAAGAGCGTACTGACGAGAAGAGCGCAGAGTGTGGAGACACATCCACGGACATGCCTCTCTCTGTCACGGTGCACTTATACACGATCCCAAATCCACATGTGTTCAGTTATATCAGGAGAAAGTAATAACACCTTTATTACAATAATATTATTATTTGTTAATGCAAACATGTTGTTGTGTTTTTAAGGTTGTCTGTAAAAAAAGGAGATTTAAACAAATGATTTAAACACAACCATCGCTACATGCTCGCAATGCATCATGGGAGTTGGGGGACCTTTGCTGCAGTTTTTTCATTTAAAAACAGTCTTCTTTCATTTAAATGCTATATATTTTAAATATTGCAAATAAATAAATACATGTAAATACATTTATATTTAGCATTTACATTTAACATTTTTCACAACAAAATTGAATGTGAATATGATCACCAATATTCCTCGTAATGTGAAAAAAGGTGACTTAAAAATTCACTCTACATTTTTAAGACATTTTAGATTTAAATGTGGAGAATTGTTGCTGTTATTTTCAGTGTGCACAACTCTACTAACTGTGTCCCATTAAAGCTGGGGTTAGTAGTCAGATTGAGATCCACTTTTTGTTATACTGGTTAAAATGATCTTTATGTCCTGATGGTAATCAATACATAATGTGTTCTTAAAAAAGAGGTAAAAAAAGCTGCTATCTACAGCCGGAGTAAACCTGGGAAAACACCAACCAATCCCTGCCATCAGGAGCCAAATGATGAAACCAATCAAATCCCGTTAAACATAAATTTAAATGTAAAATGTTACATCTCTACACTAATATACATGTGAAATACCAATGTTGATTGTTAAATCTGAAAGTTAAAAATCAATCTACATGTTAAATACAAATGTTGATTGTTAAATTTTGATGTTAAATCTTGATGTTGAATCTGAATGTTAAATGTTAAATGTTGAATCTAAATGTTAAATGTTGAATCTAAATGTTAAATGTTGCTCTAGGGTCCTAAATATTCATGTAGTATGCTATATAAAATAAAGTTTGATAAAGCGATACAGACTAAGTACAAACGACCATAGAGTGCACTGAACGTGTAACAGTCCATTAATTTGTCCCCCTGACGTCCTGGATGATGGTGACGCCCCTGTAAGGGAATTAGCTGTAGGTCTGAGTTTGATTCTGTGTTGTCATTGAACAGGTGAGGAAGCCCCGCAGTAAAGCAGGGCATCAAAAAATTAGATTAAACTCTTGTTGTTCCTCTCCACGGAAATCTTTAGTAAAAGGCGAAAGATTTATACGATCTGAAGAGAAACAAGAGCGTACTGACGAGAAGAGGGCAGAGTGTGGAGACACATCCACGGACATACCTCTCTCTGTCACGGTGCAGTTAAACACGATCCCAAATCCACATGTGTTCAATTACATCAGGAGAAAGTAATAACACCTTTATTACTATAACATTATTAGTTGTAAATGTAAACACTTTGTTGGGTTTTTAATGTTGTGTCTGTAAAAAAAAGTAATTTAAACAAATGATTTAAACACGGCAAACGCTGCATGCTCGCAATGCATCATGGGAATTGGGGGACCTTCACTCGTTCTATCCTATGGTTCTATCAGCATTGAAATACAGACGCTGTGAAGATGCTGAGAGGACTTCTCGTGTTTAATGCTTTTTTGAGACGTTGCAGGCTTGCAGCAGCAATTCTGCAATAAAGCAGGGTGTGTGTGAAATAAGTGTTGGTTAATCACACTTGAGGGAGTCTGCATTCATCTTTATCAGATTGACAAAATATTTATTTTGAGCTTTTTGAGTTCTGAATTCAACCTGGAAGGAGTCTGGATATATTTTAAAAACAAGAAGATAAAATATTTAGGGCAGGCAGTTGGAACAAAGCCTATAAGTTGACTCTTTTTAAAAGTATTTTAATATAGATTTATAAAGTTTGTGTCTCCATGCATTTCCATTTGGTTCAGCCTCAACTATCAAATGAATGTTATCAGGTTTTTTTTTAATGTAGTCCAGACTTGCTGACAGATGGTGTATGATGCTCAGTGGACTATTTTAAACAAAGTCTTATGAGTGAGAGTAAGAAAGATAAAACAGTTTGAAGGTACTTCCTGGTTTAGAATGAGATATATAAATCTTGTTGCGTTTTTAAAGTTGAGTCATTTAAAAAAGGTAATTTAAACATTTGATTTAAACACAACAATCGCTACAGGCTCGCTATGCCTCATGAGAGTTGAGAGACCTTTGCTGTGCTTTTTTCATTTAAAAAACAGTCTTCTTGAATTAAAATGCTATACATTTTAAATAAATACATATACATTTATTTATATTTAGCATTTACATTTGCCATTTTCCCCAGCAAAATTAAATGTGACTATGATCACAAATATTCCTCTAAATGTGAATAAAGTGACTTATTAAAATTCTCTCTACATCTTAAAGACATTTTGGAGCTAAATGTGGAGAATTGTTGCTTTTTTTTCAGTGTGCACAACTTACTGTTTTATGTCTGTTTTTTTGTTTTTTTACATTAATTAAAAAAAATTATATTACACAGAGCATTGTACGCCATCTGTCAGCCCACAGATTGAAAAGTGAATCTTGACAGCATTCAAAGAAAAGCCTGATAACATTCATTTCATATTTGAGGCTAAACCTAATCCTAATTAGAATGCAGGAAGACAATAACTTTATGAATCTATATTATAATCCTTTTAAAATGAGTCAAAATCATTTGATCATCTAAAATCATCTGTTTTGTAACAGGAGTATCACTGTGTTTTCTTTTTTTTTCTTCTTGTTTTTGAATATCCAGACTGCATCCAGGTTGAATTCAGAACTCAAAAAGCTCAAAATAAATATTTTGTCAATCTGATAAAGATGAATGCAGACTCACTCAAGTGTGATTAACCAACACTTCTTTCACACACACCCTGCTTTGTTGAAGAATTGTTGCTGCAACGTCTCAGAGAGGTATGGACAGGGGCGTCACCAGGACTTCTTGGCCCCCTGAAAAGATATCTCAGTGGGCCACATCACCACAGCCAACCCTACAAAATATAACATTGCTGCTATAATACTGCTTTATTTGCATTAAACAAAAATATATACTTAAAACTATCCTGGTTAACTGACTCAAATCTAAGCTACATATCAATATTATATTATTTTTTTATTTCTCCAAATGTAACTGCACAATATTGACCTTCAGACTGTCCACCTCTTTAAACAAGATTATTTGAAGACAAGTGACTTGTTGAATAACAACAAGGGGGCATTATTTGGTAGAATCTAACCTCATGAAGTAACATAAAACTCTACAAACCTACAGTTTACTTTCAATCAGATTCAGCCACACACAAATATGACCCCACTTTAGGCATGAGACGCCCATCTCACGGAGCAGGAAAGAAATTCCAGAAAGGAATTCTGAATGTTTGTTTATTTATTTAGATAATTTTAGTGATCTTATTGCAGTTATAACAAAACAAAAGAAAAGCGTAGTAGAAAACACATTTTATTTCAGGCCCATTAAGGGCCCCCCTCCCTACTTGGGCCCTAGTTATTCAGTCCCACTTTCCCCCCCCACTACGACGCCCCTGGGTGTGGAAGACACAAAATGTCCTCTCAACATCCTCACAGCATTTGTATTTGCAGGGTGAGATGATTTCTGACGCTCCATGTGTTGGACAAATCAGATATTTCTGCATTCTGAACAGAAGTCTCTTGACTGCTGCTGGCATTATAATGCATAATATACTGTATTATAATTATCTTGCCATATTATATTATGTTACATTATTATTCTAACTACAACTCATTGTCATATTACATACCCATATTATTTTTATTTATTGCTTAATTTGTCATTACCAACCATAATCACACCATGTCAACCTGTCACTACTGACATTTTCTAATACTGCCTGTAATTACTTCTATTTAATTTAATTCCATTTGTAACATTGTATATATCTAAATTGTATTCTAGCTTTATTTATCTATTTTTATTTTTACTTATTTTATTTTATTTTTATTTATTTATTTTTATTTTATTTTATTTTATTTTATTTTATTTTATTTTATTTTATTTTATTTTATTTTATTTTATTTTATTTTTACTTATTTTTACTTATTGAAACTTCTTCTTGATTGTACTTATGTCTGGGTTGCTGTAACAACTGAATTTCCCCCCCGGGGATCAATAAAGTAATATCTTATCTTATCTTATCTTATCTTAAGCAAAAAAAACTGCTGTAATGAAAACCTCTGACTGCAAGCTTTAACTCACCTTCTTTAAATAAAGGCATCAACGGATGATGCAGATACCCTGATAATGCTGATAGAAACAAAGACTGGGCACTTTTACATCTCCCTGTCTAGAGATTCAAATGAAATGATGCTCATAATACATTCAGAAAATGCATCTCACAAATGAGCTACAACAAGTGTTTCTGAAGTGTCTTTAATGGTGATGATCATCAGCCATCAAATAGACTCATTGGGCGGTTCATCAGTCAGTGAAGATCAGTCCAGTGTCAGTTTCCTGTAGTGTCTTTGAGCATCCCCTTTTTTGACGTGTTGTAACGATGTGAAGTTGCGTTGAATAGGCGGTAACAGGTTCAGAGCTGTTTGACACACAGACATTTGACTCCAGCTTTTCTCTCTCGGTGAGTTAGTCTCTGTATTTTATAAATATTGTTATCAGACTGTGGAACGGAGCAATTCTAAGAAAGAAGAGAGTCACTGTTTTTGGCTTCTGTCTCTTTAAGATCATTTTTAAAACTGGGACTCTAATTTAAAGACTTGTTATTAGTGCGTAAGTGATTTATTCTTGGCTTTATGCTTCAAAACACCAAAATTTCACCCTGCTGTGATGCTGTTCCACTTCATCATATGCATCTCTAATATTGCATATATATTCAAGTTCTCACTTCCAGTTGCATGAAAATGATAAAGATCAGCATGCATTACATTCTCACACACACAGATAAAGCAACAACTTGTGGTGAGATAAAGAACAACTTCTTCATTCAGGGTGAAGAGACAGCATGAAGACAGAGTGAGAACAGTTCTTGAGTTAATGCACACAAAGATCTGTTCAGACACTTCACTTAGCCGTCTCTGAACCTTTTGACTAATCTGAAAGTTTTCATGGAGATTCCATCTTCAGACTCTGAGTGTCCTGGTTCAGTGACTCTGTGGACACCAAGCTCAAAGTAACACTAAAGGTTTTTTTTTCTTCCCCCCTAAAAAGCCCCTGCTAGGGGGGTAGTACTTTTCAAAGGTCCCGGGACTTTTGGGGGGCAGGGCCTGTAATGCTGAACATGTCTGATTGGTAGATTAACCGCAGTGTTTTTATTCCTCCCTCCGTCCACAATAACATCACACACATCTGTGATTGACTTGATTTCTCTTTCTTTCATTAGTTTTTATTTGTTCTATCTTTTTTGTATGTGTGTGTACTTTTCAAAAGAAGAAGCTGTGATTCTCTTGATTTAGCAGCTTGTAACAGTAGTCTTCTCTCAGTCCACCGTGAATGCGTCTCTCCTCCTGGTGTTCCGGTTTTAAAAGTGACCCTGTAAACTGGAGACCTTCAGCTGAATGTGTCAGTGTTTGTGGAGTTTACACAGCTGTTGAAACACAGAGGGAGTTACTGGGAATGCAAACTAGTTTAGTTTTTATTAAGATTTCAAAATATCCTCATCAGATATTTAATGATCGTCTAAAGACGTTTATGAGGGATGCATCCGGCTGAAAGTCTCCAGTTAACAGGGTTGCTGTTTAAACCAAAACACTGGCCGATCTCTGCCACGGCTTTTTGAGTTCAAAAGGATTTTAAAGCCGTGTTGAAACGTCTTTGCTACTCGCACTTATCTCCTCTTCACGTGTTGATTCAGTGAATCCATCTGTGATGAAATATAGCACCATCTAAAACAGCGCCAGCTGAGTCTCTTCATGCTAACAGGCTAACTGTTGTGTTGCTCATAATGATACCTGCCTGTCCGTCTGCTTCTATGGTGTCATCTGTGATGAATGGCATTTGTCTTTGTTTTACTGCCCTCTACTGGTCTGGTGGTGTAGTGCATTTACTTTTTTTTCTCCATACGTCACTGGCCTGATTTACACAATCTACTCGAGACTTCAGCCCACGGTCGAAACGCAGACAACAATGGAGGCACAGGAACCTTTTAGTTCAGGGGAAAGTAGTTCTGGGGGCTAAAAGACCCCGGAACTCTTGGTCGAAATTAGCCTCTGAGTCCTCCTGGTGCAGGTACTCTGTGGACTCCAAGCTGGAGCTGTTGATCCAGCTGCAGAGGACAGAAGCATCAGGGTTTCAGTCAGGAAAAACTTGAAGTTACACACTCACATGAGCACATAAATACTCTCATACTGCAAAACCATACAGCCTGAGAAAATGTCTGTTAGTGTAAAAGGAAAGACTTGTTATCTGGGCGTTAGCCCTGATATCAGCAGTGGTTAACAGCAGAGCGAGGCTGTGTGTGCACATCATGAGTCCACACTTCTGAACATACTGACGATGCTGTGGTGGAGGTTAGCACAGAGTCATGAGGGGCGTGTAGTTCTCCTAACATACCAAAGACGTTATTGTTTATCAGATCAAACAACTGAGACATCTTTGTGTGGGTCTTTACTAAGTGAGGGAAAGTGTAGAGTGAATGGGTGGTGATGCAAATGAGAAGGACCTGGAAACAAAGCAAAGGGGTGTTGTCTCACCCACATGTTAATGTCACCATTGTTTCTAGGATCCCCTCCTGCTGATGGTCTAAGTTTCTTTAGAGTGATCTGGAGCCGCTGAGAGGACTTAGCTCAGCTCTCACCAGCTCGTTTGATGTAGTCTGGATTTCAGGACAGAATCTTGCTCCTCTCAGAGATGGTTTGGACTCAGTAGTTCCCCACACTTCTCTTACATCTGTGCCCGCTAACTGTCATTATTTCACAATTTTCTCAAGACCAGCATCAGGTGGAAACTTTCATTCCTGCCACCGTGTCAAAAGGCAGAAGTGAAATGTGAACTCCTTCCTGTGGATTGCTTTGATATGACATGTGATGTGATCAGGTTGTCTGTGGTGTTGTTTGGTTGTGGAGAATATCAGCCAGGTGATAAGTCAGAAAGTGAGGTGATAAAATGATGCAGGGGAACAAAGCTCTTCCCAAGCTGGACCTGGAGAAGCCTTGATAATACCTGAATCAAAACAAGAGAGGGTTTTGGATGTTCATATGGTGGCCCTTCTGGGACAAACAAGGTTCCACAGGTAGTGTACCAGTGCTCTGCTAAATGTTTGCAGAATCAAACCCACGATGCATTTAAAACACAGACGTGCATACATTTATGGGGCGCTGTTTGTAAAGTTGGGCACAATGAAAATAACAGCAACATTTCTCCACATTTAGCTCCAAAACATCTTTAAGATGTATTTTTAATTTTTAAAAGTCACTTTTTATCACATAGAGGAAAATTTGTGATCTTCTTCACACTGAATTTTGTTGTGACAAACATATTTAAGTTAAAATCACTGTTAAATGTAAATGTTAAATGTTGAATGTAAATGTTAATGTTAAATCTAAATTCTAAATCTAAGTGTTACATCTAAATGTGAAATGTTATTGTTACATTTTAAATCGAAATGTTAAATAGAAATAGAAATGTTAAATCTAAGTGTTACATCTAAATGCTAAATGTTAAATATAAATATAAATCTTAAATATAAATATAAATCTTAAATATAAATATAAATCCTAAATGTTAGAATTAAATGTTGGATCTAAATGTTAGATATAAATTTAAATATAAATCTTAAATATAAATCATACATTTTAGAACTAAATGTTAGATCTGAATGTTACATCTAAATGTTAAATGTTACATCTAAATGTTAAATCTAAATGTAAATGTTAAATATAAATGTTAAATATAAATATAAATCTTAAATATAATCTTTTAATGTTAGATCTAAATGTTACATCTTCATTTTAAATATACATTTTTAATGTTAGATCTAAATGTTACATCTTAATGTTAAATATAATTATAAATGTTAAATCTAAATGACAAATGTTAATTGTTAAATGTTCCATGTTAAATCTAAATGATAAATGTTTCTCTGCAATCCTAAATATTTAGCTAATCTGCTCAATGCTTCAAACACTGCCGCCTAGCGGAAACAACCAAGTCAAAGCTTCATAAAGGGATACAGACTTAGCATTATCAACTAAGCTTGTCCGTCCCTCAGACTGGGACTGGGTCAGTTCTGACTGAGCGTTGGGAAGAAATCCACCTGACAGTTGACTGTGCAGAAAGTTTGTCATGAAAGTCCTATGAAAGTTGCAAACTTTAAAGCAGAGCTGAGAGATGTGTTGGTTGACATAATGCTAAACAGCAGCTACTTGAATAGCACATGTATTATTTCAGTCATATTTTTTATAAGTCAAAAAGTCCTGATGTCTAATTTTAGCCGTTCAAATGTGACTGTAACATGAAAGACATGATCAGTCAGACTTCCTCTCATGGGTCCTGCAGAGACATAATTCTGTCATCAGACTAACCACTAAAAGGAGGAACTGCATGTTTGAAACGTTTTCTAACACCTTCATGTTTCTGACATTTGATCCACTGAACTGTGGGACCTGAACAGAGACTGACTTTAAGTTAAACCCTCATCACTGCAGGTCCGAACCTTTCATATCAACAAATCCAAAACCAGAGACCGGAGCGCTGAATTCAGGTCCCTTCCACAACTCCACATCAGACCATGAGACGCACCATGTGGGCAGAGACTGTGAGGTCTCAGCACTGGATGAAGAAGTTCAAGAGAAGGTCCGCACTGACTCAGAGCACTCGGAGAAGATCCGGTCAGTTCCGATCCACCGGCGCCCGGATCTGCTGGCTTCCTGCGCGGACCTCGTGAACTCTGAGTGGCAGAGGAGCCAGTCCGCTCGGGTCCACTCCCTCCAGAAGTCCTGTTCAGAGTTCCCAGTCTGTTTAGTTCTCCTGCAGGGCCACAAAGAGACGGAGCGCCTGCTGGGCCACGCCCGCCTGTCCCGGGTTGTAGGTCATGGCAGCAGCCTGTTTGTCGAGTCCGTGGTCGTGTCCAGAGCAGAGCGTGGGAAGGGCTACGGACGGACTCTGATGGAGGAGGTTGAGCGCTACACTAAGAGTCGAGGGTTCAAGCGCCTATGTCTCACCACGCATGACAAGCAGCACTTCTACGCCCACCTGGGATACCTGCTGTCCACACCGGTGCAGAACGCAGGCGCCATGACGCAATTTGTCCCCATGGAGATGCTTTTGAGGTTCTCCAGGATGCCAAGTGAGGACGGGAGCATGCAGAGAGAAACACGGACAGAGATGAAGGTCCAAGTCCCTCATATGGCACCTGCAGCTTGCAGTTTACCCCCTCCTCCTCCTCCTCCACCACCACCACCTCCGTCTTCTATACCACCACCACCACCACCACCACCACCTCCTCCCCCTCCTTCTCTTCCTTCTCCTCCTCCTCCCCCACCTCCTCCTTCCATCCCTCCTCCTCCCCCTCCCCCTCAGTCTGCAGCCCAGCCTGTAGTCCAGACTCTGACTGAAACTCCCTACAGAGACGCTAAAGGAGTCCCCATCTTTTGGATGCACAAAGAAATTTGACACACTCACACACACATTTCTGCATACACACACACATTCATACACACATGTAAGTCTGTATGAACACTCATCAAAACACAGAGCTTCCTGTATGAACTCAAAAATCACACATCAAGGATGTTTCAGAGGAAGCAGAAGTGTTTTAATAAACCAAAGAAAGCCAAACAAAAACTCCTCCTCATTGCAGATTCTACATTCTCTTCCTAACATGTTTAAATATCCAGATCCTCTCATGCACAAGCTTCAATTTTGTCCAAAACAAAGCCAGTTAGTATCCCAACGCACATACAGAAACACACAAACCAGTTCCAGGTACAGACCCTCTACCAGAGGAGTCTTGTTCTGCAGGCTTTAAACTGAGATCCCCTTTGTATACCTGAAGGAAAGTTAGAAGACTCTTATCTTCAACCAGCATTTCACAGTTTGGACGATCAGTCTTGACGTACACTACCAGTCAAAAGTTTGGAAACACCTTCTCATTCAAGGGTTTGTATTTATTGTAATGATTGTAAACACTGTACATTAATACTGAAGACATCAAAACTATGAAAGAACATATATGGAATTATTGAATGAACAAAAAAGTGTTAAACAAAGCAGAATCTATTTATTTTAGATTCTGTAAAGTAGCCCCCTTTTTCCTTCATGACAGCTTTGCACACTATTGGTATTCTCTCAGTCTGCTTCATGAAGTGGTCTCCTGGAATGGTTTCTAATTAACATGATCCCTGTCAAGAGTTCATTTGTAGAATGACTTGCCTTCTTAATGTGTTTGAGACCATCAGTTGTGTTGTTCAGAGGTAGGGTTAGTACACAATGGATAGCCCTATTTGACTACTGTTGTAATCCAGATTATGGTAAAACCAGATTATTTCATAGTTTTGATGTCTTCAGTATTAATCTACAATGTTGAAAATAATTCAAATAAATACAAACCATGTAATGAGAAGGTGTGTCCAAACGTTTGACTGGCAGTGTATATTCTTCTAAAAACAAGATGAAGTACCTTGTTGTTTGTAGTTTGGATACTCTACTCGCAATCTTTGTTTTTAATTCCAACAGGAAGTTCAGATAATGGCACAATGGATCAGCACTTGTCCTCAAGTGTCTGTGCCAATCAGGTCTTGTCATGAGGCATCCCTTTATATCTGCTGTGAAGCACGAAACACATCTGATGCTGTGAAACAAAAACTAAGTTGTTCAATAAAAGGAGCATTTCATGAATGTTTGAACAAATACTGAAGTGTTGAAGTTCCCCTCTGCTCAGAAATGTGTTTTTCTGTATTTCACATACATGTCCTTTAATTGAGTCACCTCAGAGGTAACATTTCTGAGTTTGACCCTGAATGTGAAAAGATTCCATGTTCTCACCTTAAATCTGAGTTTGTATCTGACTAATCTGAGTCAATCAATCTTTATTGGTATAGCGCCAAATCACAACAAACGTTATCTCAAGTCGCTTTTACAAACAGAGCAGGTCTAGACCACTCTATGTCAAATTATGAACAGAGACCCAACACCAAGACAGGATAAGACTCAGTCTGACCCCACCTTAATCCACCATGAGCATTGCAACTTGCAGTATTTAGCTAGTTACAGTGGAGAGGAAAAACTTCCTTTAACAGGCAGAAACCTCGAGCAGAACCAGACTCATGTTAGACACACATCTGCCTCCACCGAGTTGGGTCTGGAAAGAGGGATAGAAGAGAATAAGAGAGAGAGGGACCGGTGATAGTGATGAGACGAGTAGTAGTAGCTGTTGCCGCTGGAGTCCAGCACGTCCGTATCAGCTGGAGTCTGGAACGTCCACAGCAGGAGGACGTCTACGGCAGCTCAGAGGAACCTACGAGACAAGGGAGCTCAGGGACTCCAGAAAGGTCTATGGTTAGGAACTTTAATGGGACAGGAAGAGTTAAAGTAAGTGATGAAGGGGTTGGGGGGAAGGGGGTGAGATAGGATCCAAGTGTGCCAGTTCCCCTGGCTGTCTAAGCCTATAGCAGCAAAACTAAGAGCTGGTCCAAGCCTGATCCAGCTCTAACTATAAGCTTCATCTAAAAAGAAAGTTTGAAAGATTGTTACATCAAGACTAGTTTGAAAGCCAACAGTCTAATTTGGGTTTTACTGATGTAAAAGCAGGACCTTGTGACCTGAACACATACATGCATAAAAAAGAAAAACAACAGACTTAAATTATTGTTGATGACGAGCAGAGAGACCCTTAAGGGGAGGGATCAGTCTGATGGTAGGGGTTTACTGTACAACTTTGAAGCTTGTTTAGGGCCAGTCTGTTCTTCCAGATCCGGCAAAGATGATCTGTTTCCTTTGAGCAGCTTTGTCTGAGTTTTGTTATATTACTGCCATCCCATGTGTGTATCTGCTGCTTCAGTCATGTGACACTGGAGGTCTGAATGTGCCTCATTGAACTGAACCAAAATTGTGCCTTATAGAGTTTTAATAACTTGTATTTGGGCTGAAAATGATGGAATAATTACAGCTGATGTTTAGATTGTGACAGAATATGGAAATAAAATAATTTTATGAAAATGTCTTAGATTTTTGTCCATTTGTTATGTCACTATTTGTAAGGATTTGTTCTTTGAATTTCCTTTGAGAGTTAAAGTCTCTTTAGAATGTCAGAGTTTGAATAACTCTGAGAACACTCTGTAGTCATCAAGTTTGAGTCACATCGACCTCCATGTTTCTCTCCTCTGTCAGGACGGACACATCAGTGGGTGAACAGCCGCCATGGTGCTGTCTCACCTCCCTCTCTTCCTCCTTCTCCTTCTCTCCTCCCTCCCATCATGCACCTCTCTATCTAGTACCTCCTCCCATGGCCCCCTGTCTGTGGTGGCTGCTGCAGCTCCGATCCTGCAGGAGCAGCCGTTTGTTGTGGTGTGGAACATGCCCACAGCACAGTGTAAGAAACGCTACAACATCCACCTAGACCTGAACACCTTCGACATCGTGGAGAACCAACAAGAGCGCTTCCAGGGACAGGTGACCGAGCTCTTGGGGGTCAGTGGGGTGTCACCAGTGGTGCATGAAGTATTCAGGTCCTTTGTGAAAGTAAAAGTACTAAAATGTACAAAAATAGTCAGTATTACCAGGAAGAATGTAAAGGATAAAAGTAAAAGTACTAAGTAATAGAAGAAATATCCACTTTGAAGGATTAACTACTACATATTTTAGGTATCATGAGTTTATTTCTTGTGTATTAACGTTAAACCAGTTTCTATTCTGGATGAAGTGGATGATTAATTTTTCATTTATCCCCCTATGGGATTTGAAAATATATATTCAGATTATTTATATTGGTATAAATTTAAAGGTGACATATCACGCTTTTTTCATCAATATATATTGGTCTAAGAGGTCCCCAAAACATGTCTTTAAAGTTTATGCTCAAAAAAACACTTTGAAATCAGATTTTGGCCTGCCTGAAAAGCCCTTTTCTTCAGTCCTCCTCAGAACACTCTGTTTTCTCTCTGACCACGCCCCCTCAGGAATTGGATGTGCCTTGGCTGTCCAGCACGTTGATCTAATGTTTACATGTTGGCTGAATATACACGGCTGCTCAGAGATCACGTTTCTTCAACCCTCTGAATCTGATCCAGAATCTGATCCTGACGGAGAGGCGCCTGTAGCAGGACCTTTCTGAACCATTGGTCACAGATTTAGTGTTTCTTGTTGTTTTATTTATCAGTATGTCGACGTGTCTTGGTACACAGCTACGAACATGTAGCTATGTGGCTATGCTAACTAGCGCTAGCACTTATCCATGATAAATAAAAATCATCCACTAGATCTTCAAATCTGCAGACGTGGGGAGTAAAACCGACCTCTGCCAGAAAGGCAGCAGGATCTTTCTGAAGGATCGGTCACAGATTTAGTGTTTCTTGTTGTTTTATGTATCAGTATGTCCACGTGTGTCTTGGTACACAGCTACAACTACGAACATGTAGCTATGTGGCTATGCTAATTAGCGCTAGCACTTATCCATGACAAATAAAAATCATCCACTAGATCTTCAAATCTGCAGACGTGGGGAGTAAAACCGACCTTTGTGTTTATTAAGACAGCCTACAACTAGCATGCCTCCCTCCTAAGCTCCTTGTTAGCACACATTTGTGCAGGTAATGAAAAACGGAGGGGGGATTCAGTATTATTTTATACAGTCTATGGGCTGAACAAGCTCCGAGCTCTGACTCCGTGACAGACCGGATATTGTTGTTACGTAACAAAAACACGGAAGTCTGAAACGGCTCGTTTCACACACATTTACAGAAAGGTGGAGAAATCAGAACAGGGGCAGAATGGATTCTTTTCATTCTCGGGGGGTTTGTAGACATGCCAGGGAAACATATTTCAGGTAGAGAACCATTAAATAGTCCATTTTGCATGATATGTCACCTTTAAATCCAAAACAATAGGCTAAAATGTCCCACATGCAAAGTTTAGTGACGACCTCCTATGGGTGGTTCTATTTCCCCAGAATATGACCATCTTCTACCGGGACCGCCTGGGGAAGTACCCGTTCCTTTCCAAAGATGGCAGGAAGGTGAACGGAGGAATACCTCAGCTGGGTGACCTCTCAGCTCACCTCTCCCTCATGGTGACAGAGATGTCCAGCCTGCTGCAGCCACACTTTAAAGGTTTAGCTGTGATCGACTGGGAGGAGTGGCAGCCGCTGTGGGAGAGGAACTTTGGGACTAAGATGGAGTACCGGAGACTGTCCAAGCTGCTGGTGAAGCAGGGGAGACCTGATCTGTCTGAGAGAGCCGTGACATCCCTGGCAAGGTTCAACTTTGAGGAGAGCGCACGGAGGTTTATGGAGGAGACTCTGAGGGTGTCGGTCAGAGATCATCCTGAAGGACTCTGGGGCTTCTATGGGTTCCCTGCATGCTTTAATAAGCAGAAGAGAAAGACAGGTAGGAGAGCAGACCTAAATCTTTGTTGGTTTAAAACCTCTGTGAAAATGTCCCTAATCAGTTCATGGACCCAAATGCTAGTTTTAGTAGCATTTAACACAGTTCCTTAAACATGAATTACTGAACTCAAGGCTTTAATATAAGAGGTCACAAACCACTGCTGATGCCATGGCGGCTACATCCCCTCTTTATACAACTACTACTATCCTTCTCACCACTATCATCTCTCTCTCTCTCTTCATCTCTCTCTATCTCTCTCTCCAACACGGTCTCAGCAGATGTGTGTCTAACATGAGTCTGGTCCTGCTGGAGGTTTCTGCCTGTTAAAGGAAGTTTGTCCTTGCCACTGTAACTTGCTAAATGCTGCAAAGTGCTCTGCTCATGGTGGGGTAAGATGAGATCAGACTGAGTCCTGTCTGTAAGATGGGACTGGATCTGATCCTGTCTTGATCAACCAATCAATCTTTATTTGTATAGCACCAAATCACAACAAATGTTATCTCAAGACTCTTTTACAAACAGAGCAGGTCTAGACCACTCTATGTCAAATTATGAACAGAGATCCGCATGTGAGTACCGCATCTCCTACGGTCTTCGGACCTGGCTCTCCTTTCCATCCCCGGGACTAAGCTGCGCACTTTTGGAGACAGAGCCTTCAGTGTGGCAGCCCCCACTCTGTGGAACTCTCTCCCTCCCGACATCCGCAGCGCCCCAACCCTGGACAGTTTTAAAAAGCAGTCAAAATGCACCTTTTCCTCAAGGCCTTTCCCCATTCGCTAGTGCTGTCCCCACCTACCCCCCAGACTCCCAACCTGACCCGTGAGGCAACCTTGAGTTTTTTGAAAGGCACTATATAAATCCCAGTTATTATTATTAGTAGTAGTAGTAGTAGCTGTTGCTGCTTGAGTCCAGCACGTCCGTATCAGCTGGAGTCTGGATTGTCCACAGCAGGAGGACTCTACGGCAGCTCAGAGGAACCTATGAGACAAGGGAGCTCAGGGACTCCAGAAAGATCTGTGGTTGGTCTTGATGTTGGGTCTTTGTTAATAACAGAACATAGAGTGATCTAGACCTGCTCTGTTTGGAGTCTTCAGACAATGTTTGTAGTGATTTAGTGCTATATAAATAAAGATTGATTTGTTGATTGATTGATTGATGGTTGATACCCTCTATACGTAGTGATATCTTTAGAGGAAGATTGCATTTAGCTTTACTTGCTGCCACTAGTCCAGGACGCCTCCATTTAGGAATCATCGCTCTGTTGGCCATTTTGAAACTAATTCATAATTCCCCTATAATGTTTTTATTTTATTCTTCATTATTTATTTATTTATTACTATTTTTTAAAGTGTTGTATGTGTTTTATGATGATTCTTTTATTTTATTCTGTGTTTTAACTTATTTTACCTCACTGTGCAGCACTTTGCTTCACTTGATTGGATTGGTTTTTTAAATGTGCTCTATAAATAAAGTGGATTGGATTGGACAATTCAACTCTGAAAAAAGACCTTATTTAAGAAGTATCTGTTGATGCGGATTGTTTTGTACAGGGTGTGTCATTTAAAAAATTCAGTAATGATGACGTCAGTGTTTAATATTTCTACAAAGTCAGGTCATTCATGCTCTTAGATATTCCCCCTTGTGTTTGTTTTTGTAATAACTTCTCTATAACACCGTGATATGATATGATAATTTTGGTTCATAGTTTCAAAGCTCTAGTTTAAATGTTGTCAAAAACAAAAAAGAATCTCAACAGGCTATTTGATTGTTAATTTTTGTATATATTTAGAACTGATGAGAGAAATCAAACCCGTGTCTCTCCTTGTTTCATGCGTGTGATCAGATCAGAACTACACCGGACGCTGCCACAAGGGGACTAAACAACAGAACGACCGTCTGTCCTGGCTGTGGCGTCAGTCCACCGCTCTCTACCCCAGTGTTTATCTTCCTCAGAGGCTGGCAGGATCCACTGATGCAGCTCTGATGGTCAGGTACAGAGACCTCGTGAGGGTCGTCAAACTGTGGATAAAAAGATCTGACATTCATCAGTTATTTACAACAGACTGACTAAACCATTGACTTCCTGAGCTGGACTGATAATAATGTTTGCACCTATTGTCCTCAGAGAATAACTGTATTGAAGAACATGTTTTGATAAAGGTGTAATTAGGAGTCAAACACACAGATGCCAGTCACAGGTGAAGCTGTGATATATTCGTCGATTGTTATTAAAACTGGAGTTTGATGCTTGGAAGAAGGTAACAAGGAAGCTACTGATGGATGTTTTCTGCTCTTCTCAGGTACAGACTGCTGGAGGCCTTGAGAGTGGGGTCAGTCTGGCGGCATGGCACCAACACCAACCATGCTACACCTGTCCTTCCCTACGCCAGGCTAGCATTCACACATACTCTTACCTTTCTTAACAAGGTATGATTTAACTCATAAAACATCTACATATGTGTGCAAATACATACTTGTTCTAAGCATGCTCAAATATGTGATTCAAAGAGGCAGCTGTAAGTATGCGTGTGTGTGTGTGTGTGTGTGTGTGTGTGTGTGTGTGTGTGTGTGTGTGTGTGTGTGTGTGTGTGTGTGTGTGTGTGTGTGTGTGCAGACAGACCTGGTGCACACACTGGGGGAGAGTGCAGCATTGGGGGCTGCTGGAGTGGTGCTGTGGGGAGAGCTGAAATTTGCCAAGTCTGAGGTTTGTCCCATGTTTGTGAGTAAGTTGTTTACCTGTTTTTGTTTGTGTTTGTGTTTGTGTGTGTGTAACCCTCTCCTCTCCTCTCACCTTCAAGCATCAGTGCGTCCTGCTCAGAGACTACATCCACACCGTCTTGGGTCCCTTCATCCAGTCTCTGAGGTCTGACACACAGCGCTGCAGCCTCCAGCTGTGCCATGGCCATGGTCGCTGTGCAAGGCGACACCCTAGTACAGGTCACATGGTCTCTATGACATCAGACCCTAATCAGATCAAACGCTTTATGTGTCTGTGCTATGCAGGATGGAGTGGACAGAATTGTCAGGAAAAGAAAGAGAGGAATAATTAACCTCAATTTTTTTATATAAGGTGCGATCAGTCTGTACTCAGTGAGGAGAATAGAGGCGTCTGTACTATGACACTGTCTGACTTGTCAGGTATCAGTTGTACCATTAAAACATATTAAATATATAAAACTATGAATCAACAGTGTTCATTTAGCCTTACTTTGATAAGATACATTTAACATGACAATCTTTTATGTAAAGTTGCATGAGTGCCATATCTCTGTTATTTCCCCATAATACTAACACATATAACTTTTATTTAAACTCAAAAAATCACTGAGGTTGCACTAATTTACAGTGACGTCGAGTGACACACAAGCCAAACACAATCACACAACAGAATACAAAATGCAAGGTAAAAACAGAGGATGTTACACAAATGCACAAGCAATGATAAAAATGGAGAAAATCTCATAACACACATGATAAAACAAGACACTTAAACAGCTACAGAATGATACACAGTGGTTTGTGATCATGGTTTTGAATTGTAAATAGTTTGGAAGACTATTGGTAAATATGGATGGACTTGTACTTATATAGTGCTTTTCTAGTCTTTCTGATCACTCAAAGCACTTTTACACTACTTGTCACATTCACTCACTGATGGCAGAGGCTGCTATATAGTAAGGCAGGGGTTCCCAAAGTGTGGGTTGGGACCCCCTGGGGGGTCGCGAGACACAAATGGGGGGTCGTGAGATGTCTTCCAGAATTTTTTATTTTTTTTAAGTTATCTAAAAATAGTAAGGGCCCGAGCACCGATGGTGGCGAAGGCCCTATTGTAACCCTAAGGGTTTCATATTATAGGAGATTGCAGTTTTGGACCCCTGAACGTTAATGAAAGTGCGAGTATTTTTGCACACTCATCAGGCCTGGTGAAAATTGCAAGTTATTATAGGTCTCGTAAAAAAAATGTCTGTAGCGCCCCCTAGAGGTAAAAATAACACCCTACGCATCGAGTTTTTTGAGCTACATACATGAAAAATCTTAAACATATTTATGGCATCAGGACGCACAAAAAAGTCAGTGGCACTCATATTCAAAACTCAACAGGAAGAGCGCCACCTAGCTTTGAACATGAAAAAATGGGCCAAAATGGGTCTGTGCAAGGGTGCATACTTTTGCTAATTTCTCCTAAAGCTTTTCTCCAATTCAGTCCAAACTAGACACATTCTATAGGAAACCCATTGACAATTAATACAAATTAAAGGCATTTTGTTTAGACGAAAGTTGTGGGCGTGTCAGACTTTGGGGCGGGGCATAAAAAAAAAACGACGGAAAATGGATTTTTGTGACTTTAAAATGCACGTAATCTCACCTCATCCAACACACTCATCAGTCCTGGGAAAAATTGCGACATTTTATGGGTTTCACAAAAAAAGTCGAAAAAAGGTGCTCACCAGCGCCCCCTACAGTTTTCAAAAACCCCTCCCCATAGGGGTTATTTTGAGCTACATGCTTGAAAAATTGTACGCATATTCATGGCATCAGGACGCACAAGAAAGCCTCTTGCACCCATATCCCAAACTCAACAGGAAGAGCACCACCTAGCTTTGAACATGAAAAACTGGGTCACAAAATAAGGGTGCATACTTTCGTTATCTTCTCCAAAGGCATTTCTCCGATCCATTCCAAACCAAGGGCAACCTATAGTAGACACCTTGACGAGAAAAAATTATCAGAACAAATTTTGATCAGACAAAAATTGTGGGCGTGGCATGTGTTGAGGCGGGGCATCAAACGCACATACAGCTTTGAATGTGAAGAATGACGCCTAAATAAGGGTGCATACTTTTGAGAGCTCCTCCTAGAGTTTTTCTCCGATTCAGTCCAAACAAGGCACATTCTATAGCCGACATATTGACGATTAAATTAGTGTTAAAGGAATTCTGTTCTGACCAAAATTTTGGGCGTGGCATGTGTTGAGGCGGGGCATCAAATGCACATACAGCTTTTAATGTGAATAATGTACATGTGCATGTACATTGTGGTTCATTGTTCCCCCACACACTGAAACACTTTTGAATCAACCTTCAGAGCCTGGTTCTGACATTACTCTTAACAAAAAAAAGACCTAATGGTAGTGTTATGCTTTATTCATGTAGGTTAAGGATTTTAAATTCATACCTATCTGACAACAGTATAATAATAACTTGACTGTATGAAGACTCATGACACACATTTGTAAATTGGGAAAAACTTATACTTTTTCTCTGTAATAAAAGAGACACTTTAAAAATCCACATTTGTTTGTTTAGTTGTTGTTTTTTATTTAATTGTTTGTTGTATTTGTTTGATTAGTGGGGGAAACCGGAGTTACCCGGGGGAAACCCACTAAGACAGAAAAGGGTGAAGAGGGTGAAGATGGGGGTGAGGAAATGGGGGAGGAAGGTTAGTTAGGGATCAGAGGGATGGGGCTGAGGAGTTATTGTAGGCTCTTTCTTCTTCTTCTTCCAGGACTTTGGCTTCCTCAATCCAATAAAATGTCGAAACCTTTTCCAGGATGAAGGTTTGACTTGAGGCGCTATCTCAGTGACTCCAGTCAAATCTTGGGGCTCTTCCTGGGGGGTGAGGGTTGTTGCACTTGATTCAGAAGTCTCAGCACTGGTGATCTCTGAGTCCTCAGGCCCCTCCTGGAGTTGGATGGCTGGTCCCTCAGTGATAGATGACTCCTGCTTGGGGATCTGCTCCTCTGAGTCCTCAGCCTCCTCTTGGACTTTGACAGCTTCAGTAATCTCTCTATCTTCTTCCTCCTTCTCACTCATACTCTTAATCAGGTCTTCCTTCTCAGCTGTCAGGTTCATCTGGTCTTGTTGGTCGTCCATTGCCTTGTGGCTCTTGTGTTCTTTTTGCAGAAGCATATATTTCTGTTTTTCTAGCTGAAGCTCAGCGTCAAACTTCTCCTTGGTGGTTTTTTGTTCCTCCTTCAGCTCCTCATGTTCTTTCAGAAGTTGTTTGTGAGAGTTGAGCTGAATTCTCA